>NC_057801.1:556127362-556127915 GCF_018294505.1 Triticum aestivum
GGAGAGGGAGGCGGCAGGGGCGCGTGGGCGGCTGCGGCGCAGTGGGTCGGGGCAGCGGCGGCGACGGCACGGTGGAGGGAGGGACGAGGGAGGGAGCGGCACGGTGGAGGGAGAGGGACGAAGTGTTTGGCGAGAGGGAGGGACGAGGGAGGGACGAAGTGTATGGATGGGGGAAGCTTTCTAATTGCGCACCCCGCAGCGGTGCGCCATTAGAATGTTTTTTAGATAGCAATGGCGCACCCCCATCAGGTGCGCCATTAGAATGCTTTTTTATATATAGCAATGGCGCACCAGCCATAGGTGCGCCATAAGTAAAAAAATTGTTGCATCTAATAATTTTTAAGAAAATGAATATGATCAATATGGAGCAATAATAATTTTTTATAAAAACAGTAATAATTTTTTAAAAAATATCATCAAATTTTTTATTTGAAAATATTTATAAATATGAAAAAATATCATCAAATTTATTATTTGAAAATATCATCAAATTTGTTATTTGAAAATATAATCAAATTTGTTTTTTTTTCAATTTTAGTTGCATTCATTTGTG
>NC_057801.1:556128323-556132475 GCF_018294505.1 Triticum aestivum
GGCCGGTGGAGCGGGAGAGAGGGTGCGGGGGTGCTCGGTGGCGAGGGGGACCGGATCTGGCGAGGTGGGATAGCGATCGAGATGGAGGGGGATCGAGATCGAGTGTCCATGAAATTTAAAAAATATTGATGAGTTCAAAATTAAAGTGCCCATGAAATACAATCGAGAAATATGAAGGCTAGAAGTTAAATACAATCGATCTTAGCTAGCTAGCTATCTGTTCACAATCTTCTTGCCCTTCTTTTTCGCAAATGGAGTTCTTCTATGGAACGGGCGTCCTTTAGGTAGGGTGGTCCTGCTTCTTCTTGTGGTGTATGTTGCTACTTCATCGTCGTCGTCATGTTCGATCTTTGGGTCGCCGTACTTGTCGAAGTCTTGCTCATTGGCTACTCCATCCATTGCGATGATCTTCCTTTTGCCTCTCCTCATGACAACACGACTGGGCTTTGATGGGTCGGTAATGAAGAAGCATTGGTCCACTTGGGAAGCCAGTACCCATGGCTCATTTTTCGCGGTGACGTTTGTGCCCACGGTCTTGGATTTGGCTTCGGGTATAACCATGGTGGTGAAATACCGGTCTTCTTTTAGGATGCTCTTGGCCCATCTGACACGGAACATCAGGACCTTCTCTCCAGTGTAGCTCAGCTCCCAGATCTCTGTAACACCCCAAAAATTTAACCAAGTTTTGATATAAAAATTTTGCCAGGAGTTTTAAAATTTTGCGTTATGGATTTTTCTGTGGATTTCAGAAACTCTTCTTTTATTGTTAAGGAGTTTTATCTTTTTCCAAGTGGAGCTTTCCAAAGTATATTGGACTTCTATGCTCTCTGTATAACATTTTCTTAATCAGTAGATTTAATTAATAAATTATTTCACCCTAAACTTTATTCATCATAATGGCTTGTTTTAAATTTTGGAGCTCTGTTTGTACAAAAACCTGTTGATAACTTTAACTAATATTCCAACCAAAATTTGGAGATGTCATGTGATGCGCCTAGATCACTTTTTTGTAATAATAAAATTATTTCATTGCATATTTTGAGTTTTACATCTGTTTTTCTTCTCTGGTCCAGTGGGCATTTTTGCACTACAACCATATTAAATTTTCCCCTAGAGCCTCCACCAAAATTATGGGATGTCAGTGGTAGCATGCCATCCAACTTTATGCAAAAACCTAGTGTTGTTCTTTGGAATAATTGAGTGAAACAACCTCTTTTTCATTCTGGACCAGAGTTGTGTTTTCTACTGCAACCCTATTATTTCTTGCTCTAGTGATCTTGTGTTTTCTCATGCTTGTAGTCAACCCTGCAAAAACCCTAAGTCCCGGAGCATGCACTCTTTGGAACACTTTTGGTCCATGTAATGATGCAATTTACTTCTTATCTAGGAATGTAGATTTGCAAAACTTGCACTAACAAGTATCTGCTTTTGGCAAACTAACTTCACCACCTTCTTATGCATCTAAAGAGACCGCCATCTGGAGTTTTTGACCACTCCAGGACCTGCCTAGATGCCTCTGGCATTTTGTCAAACACCATGTGTGCATGGTCAGATTTGGCCTGGATTTTAGTTAGCAATGTGAACCTGATCCTCTGACCCATCAAGCTTGTCCACTGATCTCCTTGCAAGCCCTAGCCTAGAACTGCTAATTCCCAGCTCCAACCAAGACCTGTAGCAGGCCCTGGCATTTCGTCGAGCACGTCCCGTGCACGCCCAGAGCGCAAACAGAGCGTGCGTTTGGCACGCACGTGCGTTCGAGCCGCCGCGTCACGCCCCGCACTCAATCCAGTCCGTGACCGACCGCAGCCAGCCCACAATGTCCCCTTCTGCACCCACCAACCCCGCAGCGCTCGCCACGTCTCCGGCAGGCCAGCCACTAGCCGCCACCGCCGCCCGACCACTCCTGTACAAGCCAGCGCCGCCCAAGCCACCAGCACTGGCCACGTGCCTCCTGGAGCAGTGCGTGCTCATCCACAGCATCGTCCTCTAGCACTCGTCGCCGCCACGACGCCCTGCGGCTACAGAAAGATGGTCACCGACGAGCTCATCCGCGGCCGCCACTGAACCGTCCTCGTTGATCTATAAAAGGAGGCATCCGAGCACGTTGCGTTCGCGAGGCAGCCTCAGCATGCTCCCATAACGCTTCTGTGACCGCCAATCAACCCAGGGAGGCCTCCTTCCCCAGCTCCGGCAACCACAGCCGCCGCCATGGTCCCAGCCGTTCCGGCGTCACCAGAGCCTCCCCCTCTCCACTCTCTCCACCAGGAACCCCCACATCCTCCCGTGAGCCTTTTCCCCTACTTGATTTTGATCGGGAGCCATCGCCGCCACAAAATCACTTCGCCACCGAAGCCTTCCTCCCCCGCGGAGCTCGCCGCTGGTGAATCCCTCCACCTATGACAACCCCGCAACCACCGGAAAGATCACCATCGACCCACGGATCCATTCCCACCCTCAACTCCCCACAAGGACCCGTCGTTCGCCGGCAACGGTCGCCGGAGTCCCGCCCCCGCTCGGGACAGAGGGAGAAGAAGGAAGGCGGACTAGTCAAACCTGACCAGTGGGTCCCCCGGGCCCACTGTCAGTGACACCCCGCGCGTCCACGCTGGATAACTGGAGGCGTAAAGGCTCAAGTACGTCTCCTCTGTGCGAAAGCGTAATCCCGCTCGAACCGTTTTCTTTTCTGATTTTGTTTTAAAAAACATATTTTGACCAAACTTTGACCTGCTGTATCTTTTTAAATATAACTCCAAATGAATTAATTCTTTTTCCTACATCTCTCAAATTCTGTCTAGTTTATTTTAAGATTTATTTGAAAAAATTTCAAACAACTTTTTGTGCTGTTTTTATTTTGCGTGTTAATTCATTTACATTTCTAAAATAGGATTTTTGAAGAGAGGAGAAATATTTCAAGAGTTTGAAATGCACCCTGCCTTTCCACACATTGAAGGCAAGCATTCTGAACCCCGGCATAATATTTTTGGTGTGTTCATTGACACGTTTATAACACCACCTCATTTCGGAGAACTTGTTATTTCATGTGATGTGATCATTTGCATGGATGCATATTGGTGATTTCTATGCTGTTGGAAATGAACCCACTTGTGATGGTAATCATCCTCATGTGCCTTGCATGCATGCCGGAAAGAAAATCCGGGAAAGCCTCTGCCTTGGGTAGGCGTGAGCTTGTCACCGGTCTCCGTCGGGACGGTTATGTCCGGTATTGCACAGTAAGGTATAATGAGTGTTGATTGTGTTGTTGAAATATGTTTGTTATGCATGTCATGCAAGGAAATTATAAACCTCCTGAGTCGACCGTAGTTCGAGTCTTGTTCCAGTAAGCCCCACACTTGTTTCGTGCTACCACTTGTCCTTGCCACAGGTAGGGTACGGTTCAGTAATTTGTCAACCCCTTTCTAGCACACACCGTACAGAGGGGCCGGGATGAGGGTGCCAAGGCCATGGATTAAAGCCAGTCATCCGTTCAGGGGGCATGGGTGTTTCGGTTGTAGCCGAAGGGGTAGCTTCCCCAGTTTTGCGCGCGGTATAAATGTTGTGATCCCATGCTAATCGAGGTTGTAGCCTCCCCACTTAGAGTTTTGCTTAACAGTGTCGTGGGTGATTCTAGACACCGGTAAGTTAAGCTGGTGTGTGCAAGTCAGGTGTGTTTTCATTTAAAAGACCGTAGACGGAATTAGTCCCGGTGGACAAAAGGAATCCGTTACTCCTGGGTAAAGAGTACACCCTCTGCAGAGATTAAAACCTATTCGAATAGCCATGTCCATGGTTAAGGATTACAGTCTGGGACGGGTCAAGTGTCGGTCTTAGTGTCGGCCTTCGGAGGAGAAGCTACTAAACCAGAACGTGGATCATGACTGATGACTTGTGATAACTATGTTATGTTTATTATGGACTAACCCATTATATTATTTGAATTATTGAGTATCCCTGGGACGGTTCTACCTCCTGGATATTTACTATGTTTTTTTTTAAAAAGCCCTTTATGTGGTGTCGCTCAGACGCCCGACTGTGGTATTTCTTTTAAAGCCCTTTATGTGGTGTCGCTAAGACGCCCGACTATGGCATTTCTTTTAAAGCACTTTATGTGGTGTCGCTAAGACGCCCGACTGTGGCATTTCTTTTTAAAGCCCT
>NC_057801.1:556132869-556140424 GCF_018294505.1 Triticum aestivum
TTATGTGGTGTCGCTCAGACGCCCGACTGTGGTATTTCTTTTAAAGCCCTTTATGTGGTGTCGCTAAGACGTCCGACTGTGGCATTTCTTTTAAAGCCCTTTATGTGGTGTCGCTAAGACGCCCGACTGTGGCATTTATTTTTAAAGCCCTTTATGTGGTGTCGCTCAGACGCCCGACTATGGCATTTCTTTTAAAGCCCTTTACGTGGCGTCGCTCCAGACGCCCGATCGGTGCCTTTTATTATTATTATGTTATTGCATTTTCATAAATAACCTGCTTACGTGCATCAGAGTTATATTTATCTTTTGTGACTGACGTCATGAGTATAAAAATATTTTCAGCACATTGTTGTTATATTATACCAGTGTTCATAATGTTTGCGAGTACATTCAAAGTACTCACTGGCTTGTCCCTGGCTATTGTCTTGGCCAGATTTCTTGCGCGGAAAGGAGCGACCGTGTTGATAGCCCCGGAACCCACACAATGGAGATAGCAGCCTCGCGAAGATAGGAGTTAACCTGGTCAGCTGTTCCCGTGGGAAATGGAGTCCCATAGACACTGATGTTTCACAACCCACTTCCGCCATCAACCACTAGAAACCATTTGTTGTACCCACAGGCCAGAATGGTCTTGTGCTACATATTTTGTATTTTGCTTGGAATTTCTGTATCAAGTTGGATCCTCATCAGCTAACAGTAATCCCGGGGCTGATGAGCACGACGGTCTCTTTCTAGAAATTGATACCCGGAAAAACCGGTCGTGACAGACTTGGTATCAGAGCCAGGCTGATCATTGGCTAATCCTATCTTAGTCAGGTCGAAAAACTTAGGCAAACCAACCCACCAGACCTTAACCAAACCCCAGCCAAGCTTCCCGTGCAAGATAGCCACATAGTGATCCCGACACTTTTGGCAGTCGGTGCCCAACCTATCAGCCTAGCCTGTCGATCGCACACTAGTGACCGATGGCAGAAATGTCTCATTCGCAAGCGTGCGAAGGAAGACTTCGTTCCCTTTTCTATAAAAAGGGCACGCTAGCCTCAACCCAGCACAGCACAGTCTCTTCCCCAACCTAGCCACAATGCCTGGTCCCATAGTGCACAACGAGACCACAGCGACCAACCTTGGAGGTTTTGTGACCATACTCCCAAACCTCACCCGTCGTGCCTATGCGTTAGAGGAGCCACCAGAATATGTTGTGTACCAAGGACCCATGAGCGGTGAAGACCGCCAATTCTGGGCCACTGTGCACATATATGGTAGGGGTCTGTCGCTAGAACGCCCCTACAGGTTCACCGGAAGAACAACTTCCTTCGAGCCGCAAGCCATCCAGCTAGCCGCTCGAGAAGCTATAGTTCAACTCCGGCAGTTGTTGCCCAGAGTTAACTGTCGCTCGTTCTACTACTACCCCAGGTGTGAAGGGTATGGTAGACCACCCCAAGTTGCCAACGGAGATCACGAGACAGATCCCGCATTGTTGCACCTAGTGCGCTATGTAAGTGCACTAGAGGCATTGTTCGACTAGATCACCATTGATTTGATCACAGCTCGAGGAGAGCTGGTTCATCGAGCCCCAGCAAGAAGAGAAGACGAGCCCGACGCTGACAACCCAGTCGTGCTGTTCGGACACCCGATCGAAACCCGGAGTTCAGCTCCAGCCACCAACCGAGATGCTTTGATGACCCCAGAAGTGCTTCATCGCCTTTTGGGAAAACACTCCAACGGGATTATGGCTAACAATCCCCGCGATGGTCATCATCGCTACCCCGACCCTGCAGTTCCTCCGCCATCTCCGACTAATCCCGGCAGTGAGACACGTGGAGAAGCCTCGTCATCCACCAGGCACGCCCGGTTAGACGTAAACGAGGTAGACTAAGTCGTACGAGTAGTACCGAGTCTCAGTGTATCCTCGTTTCGTAATCACGTAACCTTGTACATAAAACGCAGCCTGTTGTCGTGCCTCTATTTTTTTTAATAGTAGCCTTGCATATTTGGTCAGCACATAGTTGCATATTTTTCCGGGCACAGCTACCAAAACCAACCTTGACGACAACCACAGTAACACGTCTGTTTATGAGATATGTGTATCTCTGACACCGACCCGACCTTTCGAGCTAAGCTGGCAAATTTATTACCTTTCACCATGGTAAAATGATCCAGCTCCATTGCTATATAAAGGCCACCTCGTGACCTTACCAAGCACCCCACACCTTGTGCACCACACTCACAACTTTTTCCTGTCATGCCGAGCCCCAGTATTTATCTGAGAACCCCAGATGCAACCCCAGGTAGCTTTGTCAAAATATTGTGGGACTTTACCCGCAGTACCATGGGTTCTACCCAGCCACCCTAGTACGAGCTGTTCAAATCGAGAATCACCCCTTCCACCTCGGAATATTGGGCAGCAGTACACATTCCTCCCGTAGACCCCAACCAAGATCCAACGGAAGTTTCCTTCGTGGGGGAATCTATGCCAACCCCACGCTTGGCCATAGAAGCTGCTGCGAAAGAAGCGATTGCTCGCCTTCGATCTGCAGTACCCTATGCCCGCAAACGAGGATATTATTACTTTCCGAGTCGTGCAATGCCCGGAGGAGTAACATCTTTTCCCGGTGGACGGCTTGAGAGAGACACAGTACTAGCCAACCTTATCCAGTACATCATCGCTCAAGAGCATTTGAACCAGCAAGTGATGGATTATCTCCAGAGTCTCGCTGATTTAAATCCTCAGATTGCCATCGGCAGACCATTGAGACCCGACCCGGAGAGACGCATACATCGACTGGTCAATCCACTTCCTCCGATAGAAGAGGAGTGCATCCCTTTACCAGAGACATTTTATCAGGACCCCACCCAGTTACCGTTTCCATTTTAGACGTCACTATTGCTTTTGTTTTTGCAGCATTTATATTTGCATTGTAACTTATGCATGGTACCTCGAATGTGTGCGATGAGTCATGTATTTAGTTTCTACTAGTATGAGTAGTTTTCTTCGTGATTAACTTGTGCAACCGCGAAAGATCCTAGTATGAGTTTTCTTTTTACTGAATTGCCGCATCGTATATTTTCTCACGGCGTAGAATTATCTTATTTCACGCAGCACCACGGCAGCAGTCTCATAACCACAATTGCATGGACACATACACCACTTGCAAAAAATTTGCGACGGTGTTGCATCTAACTAAGCACCTTCGTACAACAGTTAGCACCTGGCACACCCCACCTACTCCTCGTGATTACCACCACCATGGAGAGCCAGCACCCGAGCAGCAGCATCACGACGATCATCAATGATCGTCGCGCACAGGAGCACCGAGAGCCCCAACACCACCGCTAGCCCCCCGCACAATAGGATCACGTACCAGTCCGGCACCACCTCCGCCATTAGAGCCTCGTCTCGAACTCCGGCCAGCAGAAACAGAGGAGAAGAAGAGAGAAGGAGGAGCGAGGCCAGGTGTGAGGAAGAAGAGGAGGACGCTGCGGTCGTTTTATAGCATGAGCTCGGTGTACGGTGGGCGAGGTCCACCAGCGCCGCTCGTCGCCCGATCGCCGGTGTTCGGAGGCGAATCCGCGAGCAGTGCTGACAGCGCACTGGCCCGCGAAGTGAGTGCACGCTGCACCGGCAGCTAGCAGGCCACGCACTACCGCAGTATGGCCTAGGTGCCCTACGCGCTAGGCGTCGCCGGTGGAGGAAGCGCGGGAAAGCGCACGGGAGAGAGGGAGAAGAAAGAGCCGAGGAAGAAGAAGAGGCTGACAGTGGGCCCGGGTCCACCTGTTAGCCAGAGAGAGCACTGTGCTCTCGGGTACGACCATCGTATTATTAAATTTAGAATTTATTCTACATTTATGTCCAGTGTAGAACCACTCATTTTTTTTCCAAACTGTAGATTTTCCCCCACACCGCGTCAGTGTCCCGCACTGTAGTTTTGCACCACTTATTGCTCTCTCACTGTAGCCATTTTTGTTTTAATGCATATTTTTGTTTTTTCAGCTCCTAGCAAATCTCGAGGACGAGATTTTTTTAAGGGGGGTAGTAATTGTAAAACCCCAAAAATTTAACCAAGTTTTGATATAAAAAGTTTGCCAGGAGTTTTAAAATTTTGCATTCTGGATTTTTCTGTGGATTTCAGAAACTCTTCTTTTATTGTTAAGGAGTTTTATCTTTTTCCAAATGGAGCTTTCCAAAGTATATTGGACTTCTATGCTCTCTGTATAACATTTTCTTAATCAGTAGATTTAATTAATAAATTATTTCACCCTGAACTTTATTCATCATAATGGCTTGTTTTAAATTTTGGAGCTCTGTTTGTACAAAAACCTGTTGATAACTTTAACTAATATTCCAACCAAAATTTGGAGATGTCATGTGATGCCCCTAGATCACTTTTTTGTAATACTAAAATTATTTCATTGCATATTTTGAGTTTTACACCTGTTTTTCTTCTCTGGTCCAGTGGGCATTTTTGCACTACAACCATATTAAATTTTCCCCTAGAGCCTCCACCAAAATTATGGGATGTCAGTGGTAGCATGCCATCCAACTTTATGCAAAAACCTAGTGTTGTTCTTTGGAATAATTTAGTGAAACAACCTCTTTTTCATTCTGGACCAGACTTGTGTTTTCTACTGCAACCCTATTATTTCTTGCTCTAGTGATCTTGTGTTTTCTCATGCTTGTAGTCAACCCTGCAAAAACCCTAAGTCCCGGAGCATGCACTCTTTGGAACACTTTTGGTCCATGTAATGATGCCATTTACTTCCTGTCCAGGAATGTAGATTTGCAAAACTTGCACTAACAAGTATCTGCTTTTGGCAAACTAACTTCACCACCTTCTTATGCATCTAAAGAGACCGCCATCTGGAGTTTTTGACCACTCCAGGACCTGCCTAGATGCCTCTATCATTTTTTCAAACACCCTGTCTGCATGGTCAGATTTGGCATGGATTTTAGTTAGCAGTGTGAACCTGATCCTCTGACCCATCAAGCTTATCCACTGATCTCCTTGCAAGCCCTAGCCTAGAACTGCTAATTCCCAGCTCCAACCAAGCCCTGTAGCAGGCCCTGGCATTTCGTCGAGCACGTCCCGTGCACGCCCAGAGCGTGAACAGAGCATGCGTTTGGCACGCACGTGCGTCCGAGCCGCCGCGTCACGCCCCGCACTCAATCCAGTCCGTGACCGACCGCAGCCAGCCCGCAATGTCCCCTTCTGCACCCACCAACCCCGCAGCTCTCGCCACGTCTCCGGCAGGCCAGCCACTAGCCGCCACCGCCGCCCGACCGCTCCTGCACAAGCCAGCGCCGCCCAAGCCACCAACACTGGCCACCTGCCTCCTGGAGCAGTGCGTGCTCATCCACAGCATCGTCCTCTAGCACTCGTCGCCGCCACGACGCCCTGCGGCTACAGAAAGACGGTCGCCGACGAGCTCATCCGCGGCCGCCACTGAACCGACCTCATTGATCTATAAAAGGAGGCATCCGAGCACGTTGTGTTCGCGAGGCAGCCTCAGCATGCTCCCATAACGCTTCTGTGACCGCCAATCAACCCAGGGAGGCCTCCTTCCCCAGCTCCGGCAACCACAGCCGCCGCCATGGTCCCGGCCGTTCCGGCGTCACCAGAGCCTCCCCCTCTCCACTCTCTCCACCAGGAACCCCCACATCCTCCCATGAGCCTTTTCCCCTACTTGATTTTGATTGGGAGCCATCGCCGCCCCAAAATCACTTCGCCACCGAAGCCTTCCTCCGCCGCGGAGCTCGCCGCCGGTGAATCCCTCCACCTCTGACAACCCCACAACCACCGGAAAGATCACCCTCGACCCGCGGATCCATTCCCACCCTCAAATCCCCACAAGGACCCGCCGTTCGCCGGCGACGGTCGCCGGAGTCCCGCCCCCGCTCGGTACAAAGGGAGAAGAAGGAAGGCGGACTAGTCAAACCTAACCAGTGGGTCCCCCGGGCCCACTGTCAGTGACACCCCGCGCGTCCACGCTGGATAACTGGAGGCGTAAAGGCTCAAGTACGTCTCCTCTGTGCGAAAGCGTAATCCCGCTCGAACCATTTTCTTTTCTAATTTTATTTTAAAAAACAGATTTTGACCAAACTTTGACCTGTTGTATCTTTTTAAATATAACTCCAAATGAATTAATTCTTTTTCCTACATCTCTCAAATTCTGTCTAGTTTATTTTAAGATTTATTTGAAAAAATTTCAAACAACTTTTTGTGCTGTTTTTATTTTGCGTGTTAATTCATTTACATTTCTAAAATAGGATTTTTGAAGAGAGGAGAAATATTTCAAGAGTTTGAAATGCACCCTGCCTTTCCACACATTGAAGGCAAGCATTCTGAACCCCGGCATAATATTTTTGGTGTGTTCATTGACACGTTTATAACACCACCTCATTTCGGAGAACTTGTTATTTCATGTGATGTGATCATTTGCATGGATGCATATTGGTGATTTCTATGCTGTTGGAAACGAACCCACTTGTGATGGTAATCATCCTCATGTGCCTTGCATGCATGCCGGAAAGAAAATCTGGGAAAGCCTCTGCCTTGGGATAGGCGTGAGCTTGTCACCGGTCTCTGTCGGGACGGTTATGTCCGGTATTGCATAGTAAGGTATAATGAGTGTTGATTGTGTTGTTGAAATATGTTTGTTATGCATGTCATTCAGGGAAATTATAAACCTCCTGAGTCGACCGTAGATCGAGTCTTGTTCCAGTAACCCCCACACTTGTTTCGTGCTACCACTTGTCCTTGCCACAGGTAGGGTACGGTTCAGTAATTTGTCAACCCCTTTCTAGCACACACCGTACAGAGGGGCCGAGATGAGGGTGCCAAGGCCATGGATTAAAGCCAGTCATCCGGTCAGTGGGCATGGGTGTTTCGGTTGTAGCCGAGGGGGTAGCTTCCCCAGTTTTGCGCGCGGTATAAATGTTGTGATCCCATGCTAATCAAGGTTGTAGCCTCCCCACTTAGAGTTTTGCTTAACAGTGTCGTGGGTGATTCCAGACACCGGTAAGTTAAGCTGGTGTGTGCAAGTCAGGTGTGTTTTCATTTAAAAGACCGTAGACGGAATTAGTCCCGGTGGACAAAAGGAATCCGTTACTCCTGGGTAAAGAGTACACCCTCTGCAGAGATTAAAACCTATTCGAATAGCCGTGTCCATGGTTAAGGATTACAGTCTGGGACGGGTCAAGTGTCGGTCTTAGTGTCGGCCTTCGGAGGAGAAGCTACTAAACCAGAACGTGGATCATGACTGATGACTTGTGATAACTATGTTATGTTTATTATGGACTAACCCATTATATTATTTGAATTATTGAGTATCCCTGGGACGATTCTACCTCCTGGATATTTACTATGTTTTTTTAAAAAGCCCTTATGTGGTGTCGCTCAGACGCCCGACTGTGGTATTTCTTTTAAAGCCCTTTATGTGGTGTCGCTAAGACACCCGACTGTGGCATTTCTTTTAAAGCCCTTTATGTGGTGTCGCTAAGACGCCCAACTGTGGCATTTCTTTTTAAAGCCCTTTATGTGGTGTCGCTAAGACGCCC
>NC_057801.1:556140659-556182500 GCF_018294505.1 Triticum aestivum
TGGCATTTCTTTTTAAAGCCCTTTATGTGGTGTCGCTCCGATGCCCGACTGTGGTATTTCTTTTAAAGCCCTTTATGTGGTGTCGCTAAGACGTCCGACTGTGGCATTTCTTTAAAGCCCTTTATGTCGTGTCGCTAAGACACCCGACTGTCGAATTTCTTTTTAAAGCCCTTTATGTGGTGTCGCTCAGACGCCCGACTGTGGCATTTCTTTTAAAGCCCTTTATGTGGCGTCGCTCCAGACGCCCGATCGGTGCCTTTTATTATTATTATGTTATTGCATTTTCATAAATAACCTGCTTACGTGCATCAGAGTTATATTTATCTTTTGTGACTGACGTCATGAGTATAAAAGTATTTTTAGCACATTGTTGTTATATTATACCAGTGTTCATAATGTTTGCGAGTACATTCAAAGTACTCACTGGCTTGTCCCTGGCTATTGTCTTGGCCAGATTTCTTGCGCGGAAAGGAGCGACCGTGTTGATAGCCCCGGAACCCACACAATGGAGATAGCAGCCTCGCGAAGATAGGAGTTAACCTGGTCAGCTGTTCCCGTGGGAAATGGAGTCCCATAGACACTGATGTTTCACAACCCGCTTCCGCCATCAACCACTAGAAACCATTTGTTGTACCCATAGGCCAGAATGGTCTTGTGCTACATATTTTGTATTTTGCTTGGAATTTCTGTATCAAGTTGGAGCCTCATCAGCTAACAGTAATCCTGGGGCTGATGAGCACGACGGTCTCTTTCTGGAAATTGATACCCGGAAAAACTGGTTGTGACAATCTCCTCGATCCTTCCGTAGTATCTGTCCTTGTCGTTACCGGTGTAGGATTCCATCGTTACCCCGGAGTTCTGATTACCATCGCTCTTCATGTCCTTGTCCTCGGTGTAGAATGTGTAGTCGTTGATATTATACGACTCATAGGTCATCAGGTTGTGCTCGGCGCCCTGTGACAAGGCGAATATGAGTTGTTCTTCCACGGAAGAATCCTCATGTAAAGGGTAAGACAGAAGCTTCTGCTTGAACCAACGCGAGAAACATGAGTTGTGCTCTTTGATTATATCTCCGTCCGTCCTCTGTTGGCCTCGGTCATTAGACGTCTTCTCAATAAAGGTTTTGTGCTCTACCACCCAAGGATCGACCACGTCTATGTGTAGTAGCGCGACTAGGTTTGCTCTTTCAAGTCGGCGAGTCGATCCTCGAAGTCGACATGCATTTCGCGGCGACCCTCATGGTGACCCCATCCAGCGAGCTTGCCGAGGTGCCTGTTGACGGATAGACCAACGGGGTCCTCGATGCCTAGATAATTCGTGCAGTAGGAGAAGCACTCTTTGGTCAGACAGCCCCTGGCTATGCTTCCCTCTGGACGTGACATGTTGCGAACGTATCCTTTGATGACACCATTCATCCTTTCGAACGGCATCATGCTGTGCAGGAACGTCGGCCCGAGTTGGATGATATCCTCCACTATATGGACCAGCAGATGCACCATAACGTCGAAGAATGCGGGCGGGAAGTACATCTCAAGATCGCATAGTATCACCACGATCTCTTCATGTAGCCTTCTGAGTTGCCTCACGCCAACCGACTTTCGAGATATGACGTTGAAAAAGTTGCATAGGCCAAATAGCATTTCACGGACGTGCGCGTCCATGATCCCATGGATTGCAACTGGAAGTATTTGCGTCATCAGCACGTGACAGTCATGAGACTTCATCCCGCTGAACTTCTGCTTCGCTGGGTCTAGGTATCTGCTTATCTTCCTCGTGTAACCGTAAGGAAGTTTTACTCCTACGAGGCAGGTGAAAAACTGCTCGATCTCCTCCTGACTTAGAGTGAAGTACGCGGGAGGGTAGTCATTTCAGGTCTTCTTGGCCTTTTTGCCTTTGCGACGACTTTCCATGTCCTGCTTCGCCTCATCATCATCATCATCATCATCATCATGATCATTAGCGTGAAGCTCCTCCCTGATGCCCATTGATTTCAAGTCTGCCCTTGCTTTCGGCCCATCTTTGGTCCTCTCTAGCATGTTGAGCAGGGTACCAAGCAGACTCTCGCACACGTTCTTCGTGATATGCATGACATCAAGGCTGTGAGGCACACGGTGGATCTTCCAGTATGGAAAGTCCCAAAAAATAGACCTTGTTTTCCATACCTTCAGCAGCGGCTCTGGCGCCTTTTGCTTCTTTCTCGGCAGTGGGCAATCGTTCCAATTTTTCAACAGTTGGTCTATTTCCTCGCCGCTCCTCGTACACGGGCGTCTTCGGGGTTCGGTTTCACCATCGAACAAATCCTTGCGTTTCCTCCACGGGTCATCATCGTGAAGCCACCTTCGATGTCCCATGAACATGGTTTTTGAAGACCCGGGATCTCTATCTAGCTGGCGATACGTTGTGTCATCCATGCACCTGACGCATCCAGAAAATCCGTGGACCACCTGCCCCGCGAGATATCCGTAACCAAGATAGTCGTGCACCGTCGTGAGCAGTGCGGCTCTCATAGGGAAATATTCTTTCTCTGCGGCGTCCTACGTATTGGCTGGCGTTTTCCACAGCGTGTCTAGCTCCTCTTTCAGCAGCCCCAGATACAGATTGATGTTGTTCCCTGGTTGTTTCGGCCCTTCAATTAGCATACTCATGTGAATGTACTTCCTCTTCATGCACAACCAGGGGGGAAGGTTGTACATCCACACAAACACAGGCCAGGTGCTATGTGTGCTTCTCTGGCTGCCAAACGGATTGACTCCATCGGTGCTCGCGCCCAGCACGATGTTCCTTGGATCCTTCCCAAATTCTGGTTGTTCGAAGTTCAACGCTTGCCACTGGCTCGCATCCTTTGGGTAACTCAGCATCTTGTCTTTTTTATTTATCTCCAGATCATTTGCGTCATCTTCTCGCTTCTTCTCCTCCCTATCCGCGTGCCAACGCAGGAGCTTTGCTACCTTAGGGTCCGTGAAATACCGCTGCAGAGGAGGAGTGATCGGAAAGTACCACACCACTTTTCGAGGAGCTTTCTTCCTCTTCTTGTATCGAGTGACGCTGCACACCGGACATATGGTAGACTCTGCATGCTCGTCCCAATAATGATGCAATTGTTCATGCACACATGGTATTTCACGTGCGGTAAATCTAGAGGACACACGATTTTCTTCGCCTCCTCGAAACTGGTCGGGCACGTGTTCCCCTTGGGAAGACGTTCGTGCTAGAATGACATGTTCTCGTCGAAGCATGCGTCAGTCATTTTGTGTTTTACCTTCATCTCCAGAGCCATGAGCGTTACTTTCAGGCGGGTATCCTCGGGCCTGCATCCTTCATACAATGGAGTAACCGCGTCTATCTCCAGTTGATCCAGCTTGGCTTTCTCTCGGGCGGCAGCTCTTGCGTTATCTGTCTGCTTGAGAAGCAGCTCTTGAATATGAGGGTCTTACACCCATCCCATCGATGGTCCATCGTCATCTGCTCCGCCGGCATCTTCATCTTCATGATCATGCCCTTCGTCTGCTCCGGCATCTTCCTCATCATCATGTCCGGCATCTTCTACATGATGACTGTGTACAGCATCACCGTCGTGATCATGTCCTGGAGATTCTTCGTCTTCTCGCCCGCCCGAGCCGCGGTGGTTGTCTTGCTGCCCTTCCTCATTTCTTGCCTGACCCCCATGGACGACTTCATAGTCATCTTCATCACCTTGCCACCGATAGCCATCCATGAAACCACGCAATAGCAGGTGGTCCCACACCTGCCCGGAATCCGGGTCCGGAATAAGGCTCTTTAGCTTGCATCTTTGACACGGACATCTTATCTCCGTCTCGTTCTTTTGAAGCGTCTCGGCCTTCGTGGAGCTCAAAAACCTATTCACGATGCCTTCAGTCATCATGCGGACCATGGTCGCCTGCGGGGTAGAGCAAAATGATATTTTAGAACCAAGAAAAAAAATTGGCATGACTTTCCCAAAAAATAGGACCAAAAAGAATGCATAGTGCCAAAATTCTCGCCAAAACGGAAATGAATCAACATTCCTGCAAAATATTGGCAACTATCACATTTCAAATACCAGTACCTACAAACACAAACATATATGCAACACCACAAACATATGCAACACCACGAACATTCATAGATCTAGCTAGGCCACTAAAAGTGCATGTGCACGTTGTTGGAGAGGGAAAACAACATAAAGATAGCTTCCCCCCTTTACCTATCAAAAAAGGTAATTTAACCACTTAATTTGGATGAATCTATGGTGCAAATGAGGTGAGGAGGAGGAGGCAGCCGATACAAGCTTGGAGGAGGAGGTGGAGAGAATGAAGTGGGGAAAGTGAGTGGGTAGGTGGGCTGTCCAAAATATCTTGTTGGTCCCAGGTTACTAATGGCGCACCATATGCAAATGCGCCATTAGTAACCCTGGTTACTAATGGCGCACCTGCTGCTGGTGCGCCATTAGAAGTTTTGCAAAAAAATTAAAAAAAAGTATATATTCTAATGGCGCACCGTGGCATAGTGCGCCATTACTAGTTAAACTAGTAATGGCGCACTATGCCACGGTGTCCCATTAGTAGTTTTGCAAAAAAAAAGTATAAAGAAAAACAACAGTAGTGACGCACTGTGTGGCCGGTGCGCCATTACTAGTTAGCACTAGTAATGGCACACCGAGACATGATGCGCCATTAGTATGTTTGAAAAAAAATTACTAGTGGCGCACCGTGTGCCTGGTGCACCATTAGTGTCTTCCACACTAATGGCGCACCAGAACATGGTGCGCCATTAGTATATACTAATGGCGCACCACATGACAGGCGTGCCATTAGCTCCATCTCATCTATAGCCCTTTTCCTAGTAGTGTGAGGGTATGATTTATAATGTCATAATGATCTATCGACTAGCCCGGCCTCGGCTTATATAATGTACCAGGGGCCTAGGATAACAAGACTCCTTGTCGAATACGCCGGTGGAGAGGAGTCCTTGTCTTGATCACCAAGTCTTGTGGAATTTTGCTCGTGTATACATCGATGTCCGAACTGGCCCATGAGTGACCGTGTATACATCGGTTGTCCGAACTGGCCCCTTACGCATCTTGTGGAATCTTCCTCGTGTATACATCGGTTGTCCGAACTGGCTAGTTAGGACAACCGATGTATACACAAGGAAGGTTCCACAAGACTTGGTGATCAAGACAAGGACTCCTCTTCACCAGCGTATTCGACTAGGACTCTTGTTATCCTAGGCCCCCGGTACATTATATAAGCCGAGGCCGGGCTAGTCGATAGATCATTATGACATTATACATCATCTTCTCAGGTTTTAGACCACAACATATGATCTCGCGGTAGATCAACTCTGTACTTGATACTCCATCAATATAAACAAGAGAAGGATGTAGGGTTTTACCTCCATCAAGAGGGCCCGAACCTGGGTAAAATGTCATCTCCTTCGTTCCTGTTACCATTGATCCGAGAATCCATAGTTCGGGACCCCCTACCCCGAGATCTGCCGGTTTTGACACCCACAGTCATGAAGATTATTGGACAAAATAAACTTGATTCTTAGTAATAGTTTTTCGATTTGATGATGTGATATGTGAGTTATGTTGATGAGTAATTGTGCTCTAGTAAGAATATTGGTGTTAAGGTTTGTGATTCCCTATGCATGCACGAAAGTCAATAATCATGCAATGAAAATTATATCCTACTTGTGGTGCATTATTCGGTGTTAATTATGCTTAATGCTTGCTTATGAGATTATTTTTTTCTTGTTGGTCGCTTCCCAATCTTTTGCTAGCCTTCACTTTGCACTAAGTATGATCTCTACTTGTGCATCCAAGATCCTTTAAACCAATTTTGCCACATGAGTCCACTATATCTACCTATATGCGGTATTCTTTTGCCGTTATAAGCAAATTTGCATGTGCCATCTCTAACTTTTAAAAATAAACTTCTCTTTTGTGTGTTTGTTTCGCTCATGGAACGGTAACGGGTGGATAATATTTTCCATGCTAGACATGTTATTCTCAAGATGAGTGTTTATTCACTTGTTATTGCACGAGAGTAAGGCAAAGGTCTTAGGGATGCCCAGTCCCGAAATGCAAAAAAAAATGAATTTACTTTATATTGTTAAATAATAAATTCCTTGGAAAGTTTTGGTATGGAGGGCACCCGTGGATACGGCAGCCATGGAAAGTGAAACAATGGTAGAAAAAGGAATAAACTTTATTTTCTGTTTGGGAACCGCCCATGGTATGTCTAGCATGGAAAGTGTTCATAGCTCTGAGTCATTTTTGTTGGTGGGATTGATACACCTCCCAAAATGTTTTTTATCTCTAATTTTTCGCTTTGAGCTCTGGCACCTCTACAAATCCCTACTTCCCTCTATGAAGGGCCTTTCTTTTACTTTATGCAATTTTTATTTTGAAATTTGAGTCTCAATCTTCTCTCATAGAAAGCACCAACTAGGAGGCAATATGATCGTGCTCAAGTATTGGGTGTAGTTAATATTCAAGTGTGTTTCATGAATGGATCAATGTTTGAGCATGATGGGCTAGGGATAACTTCTTTTAGCGTTGATATTTTGAAAGACATGGTTGCTTGTTGTATGCTTGAGTATCTAAATTATTATGTCAAAACTAGTCTATTGCTTTGAATCACATAAAAGTCCAAATGTCCATGCTATAAAGAAAAAATATTTTATGACTTGATGAACAACACTCCACATCAAAAATTCTGTTTTTATCACTTACCTACTCTAGGACGAGTAGGAGTTAAGCTTGGGGATGCTGACACGTCTCCAGCATATCTATAATTTTTTATTGTTCCATGCTGTTTTATTATCAATCTTGGATGTTTTATAACCATTTTATAGTCATTTTATATCATTTTTTGGCACTAACCTATTGACATAGTGCCAAATGCCAGTTGCTGTTTTTTCCATGTTTTTTACATCACAGAAAATCAATATAAGACGGAGTCCAAATGCCACGAAACTTCACGATGATTTTTTATGGGCCAGAAGAAAGGCAATGGGCAAAGGGTTGGACATGGGGGTGCCCCGAGGGAGGCACAACCCACCAGGGCGTGCCAGGAGGCCCAGGCGCGCCCTGGTGGGTTGTGCCCACCTCGAGTGCCCCTCCGGACCGCCTCTTTGCTCTAAAAATACCACAATATTCCAGAAACCCTAGAAGAAGCGTCGAAATATTCATCCACCCGCCGCGAAGTCTAGAACCACCAGATCCAATCTAGACACCATCACGGAGGGGTTCACCACTTCCATTGGTGCCTCTCCGATGATGCATGAGTAGTCCTTTGTAGACATTTTGGTCCGTAGTTAGTAGCTAGATGGCTTCCTCTCTCTCTTGCTGGATTCTCAATACAATGCTCTCTTGGAGATCCATATGACGTAACTCTTTTGCGGTGTGTTTGTTGGGATCTGATGAACTTTGAGTTTATGATCAGTCATATCTTTTTATATCCATGAAAGTTATTTGAGTTTCTTTAATATCTTATAGCCACGTATGTCTTCTCCGATACTTGGGTTTTGTTTGTCCAACTTGATCTATTTATCTTGTAATGGGAAGAGGTGCCCAGTAGTGGGTTCAATCTTACGGTGCTCGATCCCAGTGACAGAAGGGGAAATGACACGTACGTATGGTTGCTACTAAGGATAAAAAACGAGATCTATATCTTCCGCCATATAGATAAACGAATCTTGTCTACATCATGTCATCATTCTTATTGCATTACTCCATTTTTCCATGAACTTAATATACTAGATGCATGAGGGATAGCGGTCGATGTGTGGAGTAATAGTAGTAGATGCAGGCAGGAGTCGGTCTACTAATCTTGGACGTGATGCCTATGTAATGATCATTGCCTGGATATCATCATAATTATTTGAAGTTCTATCAATTGCCCAATAGTAGTTTGTTTACCCATCGTTTGCTATTTTTCTCGAGAGAAGCCACTAGTGAAACCTATGGCCCCCGGGTCTTATTTCTCATATATTTGCCTTGCGATCTACTTTTCCTTTGCATTTTTATTCAGATCTATTAAACCAAAAAAATACAAAAATACCTTGTTGCACTTTACTTATTTGCGATCTATTATTTCAATCTACTACAATTTATCTCACGTCCGCTTGCCTATCTTGAGGCACCGTTACCCGAAAGGGATTGACAACCCCTTTAACACGTCGGGTTGCGAGGTGTTGTTATTTGTGTGCATGTGCTGTTTACATTGTGTTTCTTGGTCCTCCTACTGGTTTGATACCTTGGTTTCATAACTGAGGGAAATACTCTACCGTCGTTGTGCTACATCATCCCTCCCTCTCCGGGGAAATACCGACGTAGTTCTAGCTACCATCACCAGTCCCGAAATGAAAAAGAATTTACTTTATGTTGTCAAATAATAAGTTCCTTGAAAAGTGTTGGTATGGAGGGCAACCATGGATACGGCCAGCCATGGAAAGTGAAAGTATAGTTGAAAAAGGAATAAAGTTTATTTTCTGTTTGGGAACCGCTTGTGATATATCTAGCATTGAAAGTGTTGGGAACTCTAAGTCATTTTCGTTGGTGAGATGGATACATCTGCCGTGGTGCGCGTCGGTCCTAAACAAACGGTTTCAAACCCCTTTTTGCGATGGCATTTGTAACCGTCGCCAAGTGAGTGTGTGCGATAGAGTTGTTGGAAATATGCCCTAGAGGCAATAATAAATTGATTATTATTATATTTCCTTGTTCATGATAATCGTTTATTATCCATGCTAGAATTGTATTGATAGGAAACTCAGATACATGTGTGGATACATAGACAACACCATGTCCCTAGTAAGCCTCTAGTTGACTAGCTCGTTAATCAATATATGGTTGCGGTTTCCTGACCATGGACATTGGATGTCGTTGATAACGGGATCACATCATTAGGAGAATGATGTGATGGACAAGACCCAATCCTAAGCCTAGCACAAGATCATGTAGTTCGTATGCTAAAGCTTTTCTAATGTCAAGTATCATTTCCTTAGACCATGAGATTGTGCAACTCCCGGATACCGTAGGAGTGCTTTGGGTGTGCCAAACGTCACAACGTAACTGGGTGGCTATAAAGGTACACTACGGGTATCTCTGAAAGTGTCTGTTGGGTTGGCACGAATCGAGATTGGGATTTTGTCACTCCGTGTAAACGGAGAGGTATCTCTGGGCCCACTCGGTAGGACATCATCATAATGTGCACAATGTGACCAAGGGGTTGATCACGGGATGATGTGTTATGGAACGAGTAAAGAGACTTGCCGGTAACGAGATTGAACAAGGTATCGGTATACCGACGATCGAATCTCGGGCAAGTACCATACCGCTAGACAAAGGGAATTGTATACGGGATCGATTGAGTCCTTGACATCGTGGTTCATCTGATGAGATCCTCGTGGAACATGTGGGAGCCAACATGGGTATCCAGATCCCGCTGTTGGTTATTGACCGGAGAACATCTCGGTCATGTCTGCATGTCTCCCGAACCCGTAGGGTCTACACACTTAAGGTTCGATGACGCTAGGGTTATAAATGAAGCTTGTATGTGGTTACCGAATGTTGTTCGGAGTCCCGGATGAGATCCCGGACGTCACGAGGAGTTCCGGAATGGTCCGGAGGTAAAGATTTATATATAGGAAGTCCTGTTTCGGCCATCGGGACAAGTTTCGGGGTCATCGGTATTGTACCGGGACCACCGGAAGGGTCCCGGGGGCCCACCGGGTGGGGCCACCTGCCCCGGGGGGCCACATGGGCTGTAGGGGGTGAGCCTTGGCCTACATGGGCCAAGGGCACCAGCCCCAAGAGGCCCATGCGCCTAGGGAACCCTAGAGGGAAGAGTCCTCAAGGGGGAAGGCACCTCCGAGGTGCCTTGGGGAGGATGGACTCCTCCCCCCCTCTTAGCCGCACCCTTTCCTTGGAGGAAGGGGCAAGGCTGCGCCTCCCCCCTCTCCCCTGCCCCTATATATAGTGGAGGGGAGGGAGGGCATCCATACCTGAGCCCTTGGCGCCTCCCTCCCTCCCGTGACACCTCCTCCTCTCCCGTAGGTGCTTGGCGAAGCCCTGCAGGATTGCCACGCTCCTCCATCACCACCACGCCGTTGTGCTGCTGCTGGATGGAGTCTTCCTCAACCTCTCCCTCTCTCCTTGCTGGATCAAGGCGTGGGAGACATTGTCGAGCTGTACGTGTGTTGAACGCGGAGGTGCCGTCCGTTCGGCACTAGGATCATCGGTGATTTGAATCACGACGAGTACGACTCCATCAACCCCGTTCACTTGAACGCTTCCGCTTAGCGATCTACAAGGGTATGTAGATGCACTCTCCTTCCCCTCGTTGCTAGTCTCTCCATAGATAGATCTTGGTGACACGTAGGAAAATTTTGAATTTCTGCTACGTTCCCCAACAGTGGCATCATGAGCTAGGTCTATTGCGTAGATTCTTTGCACGAGTAGAACACAAAGTAGTTGTGGGCGTCGATATTGTTCAATATGCTTGCCGTTACTAGTCTTATCTTGATTCGGCGGCATCGTGGGATGAAGCGGCCCGGACCAACCTTACACGTACGCTTACGTGAGACCGGCTCCACCGACAAACATGCACTAGTTGCATAAGGTGGCTGGCGGGTGTCTGTCTCTCCCACTTTAGTCGGATCGATTCGATGAAAAGGGTCCTTATGAAGGGTAAATAGCAATTGGCATATCACGTTGTGGTTCATGCGTAGGTAAGAAACGTTCTTGCTAGAAACCCATAGCAGCCACGTAAAACATGCAAACAACAATTAGAGGACGTCTAACTTGTTTTTGCAGGGTATGCTATGTGATGTGATATGGCCAAAAAGGATGTGATGAATGATATATGTGATGTATGAGATTGATCGTGTTCTTGTAATAGGAATCACGACTTGCATGTCGATGAGTATGACAACCGGCAGGAGCCATAGGAGTTGTCTTTATTTATTTGTGACCTGCGTGTCAACTTAAACGTCATGTAATTACTTTACTTTATTGCTAACCGTTAGCCATAGTAGTAGAAGTAATAGTTGGCGAGGCAACTTCATGAAGACACGATGATGGAGATCATGATGATAGAGATCATGGTGTCATGCCGGTGACGATGATGATCATGGAGCCCCGAAGATGGAGATCAAAAGGAGCAAAGTGATGATGGCCATATCATGTCACTATTTGATTGCATGTGATGTTTATCATGTTTATACATCTTATTTGCTTAGAATGACGGTAGTAAATAAGATGATCCCTTACAACAATTTCAAGAAGTGTTCTCCCCTAACTGTGCACTGTTGCGACAGTTCGTGTTTCGAAGCACCACGTGATGATCGGGTGTTAGATTCTAATGTTCACATACAACGGGTGTAAGACAGATTTACACACGCGAAACACTTAGGGTTAACTTGACGAGCCTAGCATGTACAGACATGGCCTCGGAACACGGAGACCGAAAGGTCGAACATGAGTCGTATAGTAGATGCGATCAACATGGAGATGTTCATCATTGATGACTAGTCCGTCTCACGTGATGATCGGACACGGCCTAGTTTGACTCGGATCATGTAATCACTTAGATGACTAGAGGGATGTCTATCTGAGTGGGAGTTCATAAGATGAACTTAATTATCCTGAACATAGTCAAAAGGTTTTTGCAAATTATATCGTAGCTCACGCTATAGTTCTACTGTTTAGATATGTTCCTAGAGAAAAATTAGTTGAAAGTTGATAGTAGCAATTATGCGGACTAGGTCCGTAAACTGAGGATTGTCCTCATTGCTTCATAGAAGGCTTATGTCCTTAATGCACCACTCAGTGTGCTGAACCTCGAACGTTGTCTGTGGTTGTTGCGAACATCTAACATCCACGTTTTGATAACTACGTGATAGTTCAGTTAAACGGTTTAGAGTTGAGGCACCAAAGACGTTTTTGAAACGTCGCGAAACATATGAGATGTTTTGAGGGCTGAAATTGGGATTTCAGGCTCGTGCCCATGTCAAGAGGTATAAGACCTCCGATGACTTTCTTAACCTGCAAACTAAGGAGAAAAGCTCAATTGTTGAGCTTGTGCTCAGATTGTCTGAGTACAACAATCATTTGAATCGAGTGGGAGTTGATCTTCCAGATAAGACAGTGATGGTTCTCCAAAGTCATTGCCACCAAGCTGTTAGAGCTTCGTGATGAACTATAACATATCAGGGATAGATATGATGATCCTTGAGGTATTCGCGATGTTTGACACCGCGAAAGTAGAAATCAAGAAGGAGCATCAATTGTTGATGGTTGGTGAAACCACTAGTTTCAAGAAGGGCAAGGGCATGAAGGGATACTTCATGAAACGGCAAATCAGCTGCTGCTCTAGTGAAGAAACCCAAGGTAAAACCCAAACCCGAGACTAAGTGCTTCTGTAATAAGGGGAACAACCACTAGAGCAGAATTACCCTAGATACTTGGTAGATAAGAAGGCTGGCAAGGTCGATAGAAGTATATTGGATATACATTATGTTAATGTGTACTTTGCTAGTACTCCTAGTAGCACCAGGGTATTAGATACCGGTTCGGTTGCTAAGTGTTAGTAACTCGAAACAAAAGGCTACGGAATAAACGGAGACTAGCTAAAGGTGAGCTGACGATATGTGTTGGAAGTTTTTCCAAGCTTGATATGATCAAGCATCGCACGCTCCCTCTACCAAAGAGATTGGTGTTAAACCTAAATAATTGTTATTTGGTGTTTGCGTTGAGCATAGACATGATTGGATTACGTCTATCGCAATACGGTTATTCATTTAAGGAGAATAATGGTTACTCTGTTTATTTGAATAATACCTTCAATGGTCTTACACCTAAAATGAATGGTTTATTAAATCTCGATCGTAGTGATACACATGTTCATGCCAAAAGATAGTAATGATAGTACCACCTACTTGTGGCACTGCCACGTAAGTCATATTGGTGTATATGCATGAAGAAACTCCATGCAAATGGACCATTTTGACTCACTTGATTTTGAATCACTTGGGACATGCAAATCATACCACAAGGGCAAGATGACTGAAAAGCCTCGTTTTCAGTAAGATGGAACAAGATAGCAACTTGTTGGAAGTAATACATTTTGATGTGTACAGTCAAATGAGTGCTGAGGCATGTAGTGGATATTGTTATGTTCTTACTTCACAGATAATTTGAGTAGATGTTGAGTACATTTACTTGATGAATCATGAGTCTGAATTATTGAAAGGTTCAAGTAATTTCAGGGTGAAGTTGAAAGATCGTCGTGACAAGAGGATAAAATATCTATGATATGATCATAGAGATGAATATCTGAATTACGAGTTTGGCACAGAATTAAGACATTGTGGAAATTGTTTCACAACTAATACAGCCTGGAACACCATAGTGTGATGGTGTGTCCGAACATCATAACTGCACCCTATTGGATATGATGCATACCATGATGTCTCTTATCGAAGTACCACTATAGTTTATGGGTTAGGCATTAGAGACAACCACATTCACTTTAAATAGGGCACCACGTAATTCCGTTGAGATGACACCGTATGAATTATGGTTTAGAGAAACCTAAGCTGTCATTTCTTAGAAGTTTGGGGATGCGATGCTTATGTGGAAAGGTTTCAGGCTGATAAGCTCGAACCCAAAGCGGATAAATGCATCTTCATAGGACACCGAAAATAGTTGGGTATACCTCCTGTCTCAGATTCGAAAGCAATAAGGGATTGTTTCTAGAATCGGGTCCTTTGTCAAGGAAAAGTTTCTCTCGAAAGAATTGAGTGGGAGGATGGTGGAGACTTGATGAGGTTATTGAACCGTCACTTCAACAAGTGTGTAGCAGGGCACAGGAAGTTGTTCCTGTGGCACCTACACCAATTGAAGTGGAAGCTTATGATAGTGATCATGAAGTTTCGGATCAAGTCACTACCGAACCTCGTAGGGTGACAAGGATACGTACTACTTCAGAGTGGTACGGTAATCCTGTCTTGAAGGTCATGTTGCTAGACAACAATGAACCTACGAGCTATGGAGAAGCGATGGTGGGCCCAAATTCCGACAAATGGTTAGAAGCCGTAAAATCCGAGATAGGATCCATGTATGAAAACAAAGTGTAGACTTTGGCAGAACAACTTGATGGTCGTAAGGCTGTTGAGTGCAGATGGATTTTAAAAGGAAGACAGACAATGATGGTAAGTGTCACCATTGAGAAAGCTCGACTTGTCGTTAAGATGTTTTTCGACAAGTTCAAGGAGTTGACTACGATGAGACTTTCTCACTCGTAGCGATGCTAAGAGTCTGTTGGAATTATATTAGCAATTACTGCATTATTTATGAAATCTTGCAGATAGGATGTCAAAACATTGTTTCCTCGATGATTTTTGAGGAAAGGTTGTATGTGATACAACCGGAAGGTTTTGTCCATCCTGAAATATGCTAATAAGTATGCAAAGCTCCAGCAATCCTTCTGAGGACTGGAGTGAGCATCTCGGAGTTGGAATGTATGCTTTGATGATGATCAAAGATTTTGGGTTTATACAAAGTTTATGAGAAACTTGTATTTCCAAAGAAGTGAGTGGGAGCACTGTAGAATTTTTGATGAGTATATGTTGTTGACATATTAATGATCGGAAATGACGTAGAATTTCTAGAAAGAATAAAGGGTTATTTGGAAAGTATTTTTCAATGGAAAAGCCTGGATTAAGCTACTTGAACATTGAGCATCAAGATCTATAAGGATAGATCAAAATGCTTAATGGTACTTTCAAATGAGCACATACCTTGACATGATCTTGAAGGTGTTCAAGATGGATCAGTCAAAGAAGGAGTTCTTGCCTGAGTTGTAAGGTATGAAGTTAAGACTTAAAGCTCGACCACGGCAGAAGAAAGAGGAAGGACGAAGGTCGTCCCCTATGCTTTTATCATAGGCTCTCTACAGTATGCTATGCTGTGTACCGCACCTGAAGTGTGCCTTGCCATGAGTTAGTCAAGGGGTACAAGAGTGATTCAAGAATGGATCACGGGACAGCGGTCAAAGTTATCCTTAGTAACTAGTGGACTAAGGAATTTTCTCAATTATGGAGGTGGTAAAAGAGTTCGTCGTAAAGGGTTACGTCGATGCAAGCTTAACACCTATCCGGATAGCTCTGAGTAGAGATACCGGATACGTATAATGGAGCAACAATTTAGAATAGCTCCAAGTAGAACAGTTATTTGGAATAGCTCCAAATAGAACGTGGTAGCTGCATCTAGGAGATGACATAGAGATTTGTAAAGCACACACGGATCTGAAAGGTTCAGACCCGTTGACTATAACCTCTCTCACAAGCATAACATGATCAAACCCAGAACTCATCGAGTGTTAATCACATGGTAAATGTGAACTAGATTATTGACTCTAGTAAACTCTTTGGGTGTTAGTCACATGGGGATGTGACCTTGAGTGTTAATCACATATCGATGTGAACTAGATTATTGACTCTAGTGCAATGGGAGACTGTTGGAAATATGCCCTAGAGGCAATAATAAATTGATTATTATTATATTTCCTTGTTCATGATAATCGTTTATTATCCATGCTAGAATTGTATTGATAGGAAACTCAGATACATGTGTGGATACATAGACAACACCATGTCCCTAGTAAGCCTCTAGTTGACTAGCTCGTTAATCAATAGATGGTTACGGTTTCCTGACCATGGACATTGGATGTCGTTGATAACGGGATCACATCATTAGGAGAATGATGTGATGGACAAGACCCAATCCTAAGCCTAGCACAAGATCATGTAGTTCGTATGCTAAAGCTTTTCTAATGTCAAGTATCATTTCCTTAGACCATGAGATTGTGCAACTCCCGGATACCGTAGGAGTGCTTTGGGTGTGCCAAACGTCACAACGTAACTGGGTGGCTATAAAGGTACACTACGGGTATCTCTGAAAGTGTCTGTTGGGTTGGCACGAATCGAGATTGGGATTTTGTCACTCCGTGTAAACGGAGAGGTATCTCTGGGCCCACTCGGTAGGACATCATCATAATGTGCACAATGTGACCAAGGGGTTGATCACGGGATGATGTGTTACGGAACGAGTAAAGAGACTTGCCGGTAACGAGATTGAACAAGGTATCGGTATACCGACGTGATCTTGACGTGAGCACATGCCTTGACGTGATCTTGAAGGTGTTCAAGATGGATCAGTCAAAGAAGGAGTTCTTGCCTGAGTTGTAAGGTATGAAGTTAAGACTTAAAGCTCGACCATGGCAGAATAGAGAGAAAGGAACGAAGGTCGTCCCCTATGCTTAAGACATAGGCTCTACAGTATGCTATGCTGTGTACCGCACCTGAAGTGTGCTTTACCATGAGTCAGTCAAGGGGTACAAGAGTGATCCAAGAATGGATCACAGGACAGCGGTCAAAGTTATCCTTAGTAACTAGTGGACTAAGGAATTTTCTCAATTATGGAGGTGGTAAAAGAGTTCGTCGTAAAGGGTTACGTCGATGCAAGCTTAACACCTATCCGGATAGCTCTGAGTAGAGATACCGGATACGTATAATGGAGCAACAATTTAGAATAGCTCCAAGTAGAACATTTATTTGGAATAGCTCCAAATAGAACGTGGTAGCTGCATCTAGGAGATGACATAGAGATTTGTAAAGCACACACGGATCTGAAAGGTTCAGACCCGTTGACTATAACCTCTCTCACAAGCATAACATGATCAAACCCAGAACTCATCGAGTGTTAATCACATGGTAAATGTGAACTAGATTATTGACTCTAGTAAACTCTTTGGGTGTTAGTCACATGGGGATGTGACCTTGAGTGTTAATCACATATCGATGTGAACTAGATTATTGACTCTAGTGCAAGTGGGAGACTGTTGGAAATATGCCCTAGAGGCAATAATAAATTGATTATTATTATATTTCCTTGTTCATGATAATCGTTTATTATCCATGCTAGAATTGTATTGATAGGAAACTCAGATACATGTGTGGATACATAGACAACACCATGTCCCTAGTAAGCCTCTAGTTGACTAGCTCGTTAATCAATAGATGGTTGCGGTTTCCTGACCATGGACATTGGATGTCGTTGATAACGGGATCACATCATTAGGAGAATGATGTGATGGACAAGACCCAATCCTAAGCCTAGCACAAGATCATGTAGTTCGTATGCTAAAGCTTTTCTAATGTCAAGTATCATTTCCTTAGACCATGAGATTGTGCAACTCTCGGATACCGTAGGAGTGCTTTGGGTGTGCCAAACTTCACAACGTAACTGGGTGGCTATAAAGGTACACTACGGGTATCTCTGAAAGTGTCTGTTGGGTTGGCACGAATCGAGATTGGGATTTTGTCACTCCGTGTAAACGGAGAGGTATCTCTGGGCCCACTCGGTAGGACATCATCATAATGTGCACAATGTGACCAAGGGGTTGATCACGGGATGATGTGTTATGGAACGAGTAAAGAGACTTGCCGGTAACGAGATTGAACAAGGTATCGGTATACCGACGATCGAATCTCGGGCAAGTACCATACCGCTAGACAAAGGGAATTGTATACGGGATCGATTGAGTCCTTGACATCGTGGTTCATCTGATGAGATCGTCATGGAACATGTGGGAGCCAACATGGGTATCCAGATCCCGCTGTTGGTTATTGACCGGAGAACATCTCGGTCATGTCTGCATGTCTCCCGAACCTGTAGGGTCTACACACTTAAGGTTCGATGACGCTAGGGTTATAAAGGAAGCTTGTATGTGGTTACCGAATGTTGTTCGGAGTCCCGGATGAGATCCCGGACGTCACGAGGAGTTCCGGAATGGTCCAGAGGTAAAGATTTGTATATAGGAAGTCCTGTTTCGGCCATCGGGACAAGTTTCGGGGTCATCGGTATTGTACCGGGACCACCGGAAGGGTCCCAGGGGCCCACCGGGTGGGGCCACCTGCCCCGGGGGGCCACATGGGCTGTACGAGGTGCGCCTTGGCCTACATGGGCCAAGGGCACCAGCCCCAAGAGGCCCATGCGCCTAGGGAACCCTAGAGGGAAGAGTCCTCAAGGGGGAAGGCACCTCCGAGGTGCCTTGGGGAGGATGGACTCCTCCCCCCCTCTTAGCCGCACCCTTTCCTTGGAGGAAGGGGCAAGGCTGCGCCTCCCCCCTCTCCCCTGCCCCTATATATAGTGGAGGGGAGGGAGGGCATCCATACCTGAGCCCTTGGCGCCTCCCTCCCTCCCGTGACACCTCCTCCTCTCCCGTAGGTGCTTGGCGAAGCCCTGCAGGATTGCCACGCTCCTCCATCACCACCACGCCGTTGTGCTGCTGCTGGATGGAGTCTTCCTCAACCTCTCCCTCTCTCCTTGCTGGATCAAGGCGTGGGAGACATCGTCGAGCTGTACGTGTGTTGAACGCGGAGGTGCCATCCGTTCGGCACTAGGATCATCGGTGATTTGAATCACGACGAGTACGACTCCATCAACCCCGTTCACTTGAATGCTTCCTCTTAGCGATCTACAAGGGTATGTAGATGCACTCTCCTTCCCCTCGTTGCTAGTCTCTCCATAGATAGATCTTGGTGACACGTAGGAAAATTTTGAATTTCTGCTACGTTCCCCAACAAGAGTGTCCTTCCCACACGACCCAGAAATCGTTGGGGATAGGCCCTCCTGGGACCCAGGCTGGGGCCGTGTGCGATTGGGCGAGGCATCAAAACCCAATCATTTCCATAGGTATGTACATCCCACACGGTGAATCCCAAAAATCATTTCCGTAGGTATGTACATCCCACATGGTGAATCCCAGAAATCATTTCCGTAGGTATGTACATCCCACACGGTGAATCCCGGAAAAACATTTCCGTTCGTATGTATATCACACAGTCAATCCAAGTAATATGTTTCTATTCTTATGTACATCCCACACAGTCAATACAAGGAAAAGGTTTCCGTTCGGATGTACATCCCACACGGTTTTATGTATATGCTCGTGTGTGAAAGGTGTAACTATCACACACGCTCTACCTTGGTTAACTGTTTGCTTTCATTAACTACATCACACACAATTTGATGTAGAAAACTGTGTGGCATTGGGCTATCCATCGCAAGCGCTTTTACTGCTAGAACCATTTGCAAAGGTCCATGACCGTCTGTTCTATTTTTATTTTTGCCCGTAATTTATTATTCTAATTGGAAATTTTGAAATACGAAACGTGCAATTCAAATTCTCAGCACAATGGTTCAACAACGAATCCATAAATAAAATTGGCAGTACAATATGTTCAGTAATTACAGGATTAGGCAGCAATTAACTATGATGAACCGCAATATTTAAAGGCGGTAAAGGTGAAGAGACAAGTGTAAATCATTTTGACTGCCGACGGTGTTGAAGAAGCGGAATGCCCATAATGTGCCTTCATGCATGCCATAGGCACGAACCACTTTTGTCCAACCCCTTGTGACGATCGCCTGCCCATCCTTCACTGCCTTCAAGAAGACTTCTAGAGCATTATCATGGTAGCATGAATTATATACTTTAATCTTAGTTTCCTCCACTCCTGTCATGTAGTTTGCAAGGTAATCATTAGTAAATAGCTTCGGAAACCACTGAAAAGAGAAAAATATCAGATATTGAGGTCTAATAGAGTAACTTGTTGTGGGCAGGGGGAAAAGGAAACACATTACTTACCATCCTAGAGTTCACTGTTGTCTTCGACAAAGTGTAAATAAAGAGCTTAATTCAAATCACCCGTTTCTTTTGTCTAACAATCATTCTTAGTTTCCTCACTTGATGCTTGTTCATGAATATCTCATTGCCCCATACACAAAGCGGATCAAAGCGTGGATCAGTACCCCTCATATATGTACCTACAAGCAACCAGTAAATGTTAGAAGCTAAACTGAGATTGCAAAAATGATGTAAAATACAACTACCTATGTTCCTAGGTACAAGTATTTTTTTTGAGATTTCAATATGAACTACATACGGATGTATATAGAATTATAGATATAGTTTAGATTAGAATCTAAATTCACTCATTTTGCTCCTTATGTAGTCTATATTGGAATCTCTAAAAATACTTATATTTAGGAATAGATGGTGTATAAGACATGGGATGCAGCTAACCTCGATGGCAAACAACAGCATCACCCATTGTAGCCCTGTGTAAGTACATGGAAAGCCAATGTTAACTACAACAGGGTTAACATCCACCAAAAATAGCAAATGGTAATAAAACGGCAGCATCTGTAGTGATATCTTTATTTCAGGAGAGTAGCACGGTAGCGAAATACAACTCTTTAAAAGTGGATACAACTGTTAATTGCAATAGGCTTAATGGCCATTGAAAACGGTACTGATAAATGCAATTGGCAGAGTTAAACATCACAGGGCAGGTGCTGCCAGAGCAGATAATTGCCCAGTTGTCTACAAAAAGGTAGGGAAAATAGCTCAAACGTGTTAGGCATGTTTACTACAACATGCTTAATACCTCGACAGTAAAAAACATAGCCATTAATTGCAACTGGTATTGGTAAGATTGAACTAGCGGGTACATACTTGGTAAGTCCTGAGATGTAGTTGCTCGGGCACTTCATCTTGGCCAGAGCCTGCCCAAAGTCAACGGCGGCGGAGGCGAGCTGTTCCTCCGGGTCGAAGCATGGATCAGTGCCACTGACATGTGTACCTACAGGCAACCAGTAAATGGTAGAAGTTAAAATGCAATTGCAGAAATGATGTGAAATACTGTAAGACATGGGATGCAGCTAACCTTGACGGCAAACAACAACATCGACCGTTATGACCCTGCGTAAGTACATGGACAAGCATGTTAAGTACAACAGGGTTAGCATCCACCAAAAATAGCAAATGGCATAGTTAAACATCACAAGTCATGTTTTTAAGTTTGTAGCCATTGAAATACATCGACCGTACAGAACATAGCCATTAATTGCAACTGGTATTGGTAAGATTGAACTGGTGAGTACATACTTGGTAAGTCATGAGAGGCAGTTGCTGGGGCACTTCATCTTGGCCAGAGCTCGCCCAAAGTCAGCAACGGCGGAGGCGAGCTGTTCCTCCGAGTTGAAGTGTGGATCAGTGCCAGTGACATGTGTACCTACAGGCAACCAGTAAATGGGTAGAAGTTAAACTGCAATTGCACAAATTACGTGAAATACTGTAAGACATGCGATGCAGTTCACCTTGACGGCAAACAAAAGCATCGGCCGTTATGACCCTGCGTAAGTACATGGACAGGCATGTTAAGTGCAACAGGGTTAGCATCCACTAAAAATAGCAAATGGGCAGCATCTCTAGTGATATCCTGAGTCATGTATTGTAAGTTTGTTGCTGGTATTGGTGAAATTGAGCTAGACACAGTAATATTTGAACATCACACAGTGTGTAGTACTGAAATAAACAAGGTGCGAACATGCTTAATACATCAACCGTACAAATCATAGCCATTGCAAGTGGTATTGGTAAGATTTAGCTGGTCAGATCTTACCTGTTAAGTCCTGCAGGGTAGTCGCTGGGGGACTTCATCTGGGCCAGAGCCTGCACCATGTCGGCGGCGGCGGCGGAGGCGAGATGTTCCTCTGGGTCAACACACACAGTGGCCATCGCGCCATGGACCTCCATCAGCTCCTGGCAGGGGGGATTTGGAGGCATGAGGATGTTTCGCAGGCACCATTTAAGCAATCAGGCTGGGGACATGATAGGGATCGGTGGGTTACCTAACTAGATCCAGCAGAACGTAGATGTGGTTGAAGCTGTGGTTGCGGTGGCGGTGATTTGAGATGCCGGTAGGGGGAGGCACGAGGGAGGGGGGATATTGAGGGGAAGGGGATGTGGTTGGAGGAATAAATTCTGAAATCGCGCGCCTAATGAAAATTTCGGTGCGAAATTTGAAACTTGGGCGGGGGGAACACACAACATCAACGAAGCGCGTAAAATACTCGTGTGCAAGAAAAAAGAAAGTTGGCAGATCCCGTTTCCAAAAAAATGTACACATGTACTTGATTTTTTTTCAGTCAATGGTACGCCTGGTTTATTAGGAAATATCGCACAGGTAACTGACTTATGGGTCATTAACGCAAAAAACGCAGATGGGTACGGCCTAGAAACCGTGTGTTTTGTGATCTTCTAATGATTAACGCAAAAAACGCAGATGGGTACGGCCTAGAAACCGTGTGTTTTGTGATCTTCTAATGATTAACGCAAAAAATGCACGCGGGCACACATGCTAATCAACGCTCAAAGCCCTCAAAGGATGCTCTTACCGACATTGTACGTTAATACTACAAACTTAAAGTACTACTGGTAATTTGCTCTAATACTACAAACTTAAACTACTTCTCACATGCTGCCACAGGGCATGCTGGCCAGACGTCAGTGTTCTCCTTCATGGCCTTGTAGGCGGCAGCCCACCATGCTTCGATCTCCACCAAGCTCTCCTCACCACGGCATGCGGCCTCTTTTTTCTTGTGGCGGTGGGACTATCTTTTCTTGACTGCTTTCTGCCCTTTCCGCTCATTCTGTGCGGCTTTGGCCGCCTCTAGATCGCCATGGCAGCCTCAAAGTCTGCCCATGTAACTGTCTGGCCGCCGGCGGCAATGAACTCGGCGCGGCGAGATGCCATCGCTTCCTTACCATGTGTGCAGTCACGGGCGGCGAGGAACGCGGCGCGGCGGGATGCCATTGCTTCCTGTTACTGTGCGCCGCGGTGCCATGGATGATGCCTAGAGAGATCTCTGGGACGGAGGGGCCGAGCAGCCGTACAATGCGGTGGTATTCAAGAGCTCAACCACAAACGACAATAGAAATTTGGCTTCCCTTACAATTTTGCTCGTTCATTATCGCTCAAGGTTCATCTCCGTCGCTTCCGGAAACAGTGTGCGCTGAGCCTATTGTGTGTTGTGTTATGATTGCTCGAAACCCTGGCCACGCGGATTGCGCGTGTGCATCATTGGATGCGCCGCGATCGAACGGCAATTCACGTCCCTCACATCACAACCGTGCACCTGTAGCTGGATTGGATTATATGCGCTAAATGGCTAGAAAATGCACATAATCCCCTAAATATGGTAAATGAACCCAGAAAAATGCCAATTTGAACACGGTGATTTACAGGGTGTATGTTTGTCGTAGAAAAAACTCCAGGCCAAAGAACGAAGAAAATTTGTATTCCCCTTCAATCTTGAGGATTTCCCTTTCGAAAGCATGGAACTTCCTCGGTGATGTCGTTCGATTTATGAAGGACGTGCATGACAACATAAGCCAAACATTCTCAGATTTTTACCTAGGCATGGTGAGGTCATACAATGGCACCATGCCAGGTGTCATGTTTTTTAAGCATTTATTTCATTTTTTATAGTTGAAAACCCAACAAACAGACATTTGTGGTTGACTATTGCCACACATTTCATCAAAATATCTGTCCATTCCTTGTAAAAGGCATGAGAATTTACTAAATGGCACGAGCATGGTTTTCTAGGTCATTCTTGTGGGACCTTTCATGCATCGATTGTTTGAACTTGAATTATGCGCATTAATGCCTAGGAGATGCACATAATCCCCTAAATATGACAAATGAACCCGGAAAAATGCCAAATTTGAACACGGTGATTTGCAGGTTGTATGTCCATCATAGAAAAAACTTGTGGACAAAGGACAAAGGAAATTTGGACCCCCCCTTCAATCTTGGTGATTTCCCCCTTGAAACCATGAAACTTCCTCGGTGATGGCTCGATTTATGAAAGGCGCGCATCACAACATAAGGAAAACATTCTCCAATTTTTACCAGGGCATGGTGAGGCCATACCATGGCACCAAGCCAGGCGTCATGTTTTCCAACCATGTGTTTCATTTTTTGTATAGTTGTTAACCGAGTAAATGATGCGTTTATGGTTGACTATTGCCACAGATTTCCTCGAAATATCTGCTCATTCATTGTAAAAGGCACCGATTGTTCGAATTTGAGTTATGTCCATTAATGCCTAGAAAATGCACATAATCCCCTAAATATTGTAAATGAGCCCGGGAAAATGTCAAATTTGAACACGTTGCATTTAAGGCGGTATGTTGATCATTGGAAAAAATTGAATGACAAACTAGGACGAATATTAGGATTCCCCTTCAATCTTGGGGATTTTCCCTCTCGAAAGCATGGAACTTCCTCGGTGGTGGTTCGATTTATGAAGGGCGTGCATGACGACATGAGCCAAACCTTCTCAAATTTTTACAAGGGCATGGTGAGGTCATACCATGGCACCATGCCAGGCGTCATGTTTTTTAAGCATTTATTTCACTTTTTCTATAGTTGAAAACCCAACAAACAAACATTTGTGGTTGACTATTGCCACACAACTCTCCGGTAGAAACTTTGGGGCACGCTTTGAAGTACTTTGTGTTGGTTGAATAGATGAATCTGAGAATGGAGTATCTAGGTGACATTAGGGTTTTGGTTGATTTGTGGCTTAAGGTGTTGTTCTAGTACGATATCTATGATAGATTGAACGAAAAGAATAGCTTTGTGTTATTTTACTACGGACTCTTGAATAGATTGAGCAGAAAGGATAACTTTGAGGTGGTTTCGTACCCTACCATAATCTCTTCATTTGTTCTCCGCTATTAGTGGCTTTGGAGTGGCTCTTTGTTGCATGTTGAGGGATAGTTATATGATCCAGTTATGTTATTATTGTTGAGAGAACTTGCACTAGTGAAAGTATGAACCCTATTCCTTGTTTTCCTACCATTGCAATACCGTTTACGCTCACTTTTATCATTAGTTACCTTGATGTTTTTATATTTTCAGATTACAAAAACCTATATCTATCATCCATATTGCACTTGTATCATCATCTCTTCGTCAACTACTGCACCTATACAATTTACCATTGTATTGGGTGTGTTGGGGACACAAGAGACTCTTTGTTATTTGGTTGCAGGGTTGTTTGAGAGATACCATCTTCATCCTACGCCTCCCACAGATTAATAAACCTTAGGTCATCCACTTGAGGGAAATTTGCTACTGTCCTACAAACCTCTGCACTTGGAGGCCCAACAACGTCTACAAGAAGAAGGTTGTGTAGTAGACATCACTTATTGACACTGATTATTATCAGGCTAACATGGGAGCCAGTCAAGCAGCTGAAGAAGAGGTAACTATTATTTCATCCGGCTCAGACTCTTTGCCAAGACAGAAACTTCGACAAGTAACACGGAAATTAAGGTTTTCACACCCCTTGGCTTATTTAGATCCTCACTTTCTTTTGAAATGGCAGCAACACGAAAGCCGTCGCCAGACCCGGACCAGTGGAGGTGATGAATTGTCCTCCGGCTTACCGAACACCGCTGTTCCTCAGAAATGTCAAAACAAGGTGCTTATTTAAACTTTTAAAATTCTTCTCATCTGCTGACGGGTCTTACTTATTTGTCACTTAACTCTTTTAATGATCATTGACCAGGAACTTGCTCGTTCTTCTTCTGACGGCTCATCACAAACTGAAATGCCGGCTTTTAAGACTACCCCTGGGTAATTAGCTTTACTCTATAGCCTCATATACCCTTACATTAATACTGACTTGTCATAACCTCTGCAGCGGCCAAGCAAAGCCAAACAAGAAGGCTAAAGTGATCAAGCCAACAGAAGCACCTGAAATTCCCGAGCCGGAACAACAAGTCCCTGTCCCTAAGGCCTCTGATAATCAACCGGAAGAACCTGTTACTGTCACTCCGCCTGAGATTCCAGATCTTAGCGTTGGTGGTACTACTATTATTCCTTCAACTTCTGCCCCCTCGGGTTCACCTAAGCCGTCAGAGCCTCAAAATGATGATGTGTTGATTACTGGCACCGGCTTTGTAGAGCCGGGAAATCCAATAGCTCTGGCCAAGCATACTGCCAAACAAGAAGTCATTGAGAGGCAGAAACAAAAGTTTGACATTTCTCATTACGCACAACTGAGCAGCAATGAGATCCTCTCCGGCTATCTCAGCCAGGTCCACTCCAGCCGCGACCTCTAAATTGATATGGTGAAGCAGTTGCACCAAAAATATGAGGTATGATTTCCAGCTTTAAGTAATTTGTATACATATCCTGCCAGCCCCCAAGTCTACTGGCTATGATAAGATAGGTTGTAGACTTTAGAAAAATTCATCTGTCCTAGAATCCCTCTTTGGCCAGTTTAAGTGTAAACCGGATGTTTGTACAATCTTAGTTTTGCGTACGTAGCCCCCAAGGGCCGGTATAATCCATAGGAATGAGCCGGTCCTGTTTTGTCTTTGTATAAGAAGAAAGATCGTGATTGCATAGTGAGGGAGTCCTGGATTAGGGGTCCTCAGACAGTCGTACTATGTACTGTTGCCGGACTATTGGACTATGAAGACACAAGATAGAAGACTTCGTCCCATGTACGGATGGGATTCTCCTTTGCGTGGAAGGCAAGCTTGGTGATTCGGATATGTAGATTCCTTTCTCTGTAACCGACTTTGTGTAACCCTAGCCCCCTCCAGTGTCTATATAAGCCGGAGGACCCCCATGAGTCGGTTGGGACTGTTACATCACTTCCGGCTCATGATGAAGAAAAAATAAATAGTATGCATTAGCCCTCAAGTGCCAAGTAGTCTTGCTTGCAAAGTACTTGGGACTTAACTCATGAGAGCCGTTGTCTTGAAAAATGTTTCGTTGATAGACATTAGCCCCCAAGTGTCAAGTGTTCTTGCTGGCAAAATACTTAAGACTTGTACTCTTGTAAGCTTGATATAAATGTTGATGACTCTATACTTTGTACAGGCTGCCACTGCTGAGTTAGAAGGCCAATTGAATGATGCCAAGACCCGGTTGGCGACTTAGGAAACTGAGACCCAGAAGGCAGAGTCAAAATTTCAGTTCAGTGTCTCTGAGTCGGAAAAACTGAAAACCAGCTTTGAAGCGGAGAAGAAGGCCTAGGCGGATGAAAAGACGGCTTTGACCCAACGTGCTGAGGAGGCAGAGGCAGTGCTTCAAGAAATGACCACTAAGCTTACCGGCTTAAAAAGCCGTGTGAACCAGATGGTTTCAGTTATCTTTGGTGAGTCGCCTTATCAAGCATCAGAAATGAATCATTATTTTAATTATATAACCCGCCATTTAATCATTCTGCAATATACTTAGGTCCCAGGAGCAGCAATCTTAATCAAGACATACTGGTGAAGCTTAAAGCCGTGTATACACTTATTGAGCAGTTGTACACTGGGACTCAACGTGCCCTAGCCTCTATTTCACCAACAGGTCAAGCACCAACTATGCTGATAGATGTTCTGAAGAAACTCTCTCTGCTGCATGTTAGATTTGATGAAATAAAGTGATCATCTGCAAGAGCCGGCGCCATGATAGCTTTGAGTCGGGCCAAGGCATGGGTACCAGAGCTTCACCCGTCTGAGGTAGCTACTGGTTACCCAAGTTTGAAAGAAGATGGTGCTCCTTTCAATCAGAAGGACTTCACAGCCTGTGTAAAAGAAATTCGTCCAATGGCCACAATGATTACCAATGACTCGGACCTCTCCGAGTACCATCCGGCTTATGACTGGGAGCATAAGAAGATGCCAACTCCGGCTTACAGAGTGATGGACTTAATCCCACCAATCCGTAAGCATACTTTTGCTCCCGAAGTCGATCCGTCTGAGCTTATAGATGATGAAGCTGAATTTGAAGCCTTATCTGGTATCGATTGGTCATCACCAACTTTTTAGCCAGTGGAGGAAGACGAAGAGTCGGCAAAGGATGACGTAGAAGACTCCAAGCAACAAGGCCAAGAAGATTGAACCGCTGGGTGGCTCTAAACACTTTGAGCTTTTGAAAAACACTTTAGTCTCATTTAGCCCATGGAGGCTTGTAATAGAGTAGCAAAACTTTTGAATCTGTCATGCCATCGTGCATGTTCCACTTTGCATAACACTACCAATTGAATATCTACCACTGATGTTTATGATGCCAGTTTTTTGAATATGTTTCTATATACAAAAAAAGATCATGAGTGTCCCACGGTTTACCGCAGGATGGGTCATAATGCCCAATATATAAAGCTATGGCATTTGATCACATTGTCAGTGTATCAAGCCCAGTGAAATAAGGGTGATAACCCAAAATTTGAGCATTGATAAATATATATTGCGGCTTATGAATAAAACTAGGCCGGGTTAATAAACACCGGATATCATGCTATCTTATACTGGCGACTTATAGTCAAATGCCAAGCCGGTTTAATAAACACTGGTTAATGTCATATATGACTCATAAGGCATTATAAGCCTTATTGGTTTTCAACCATGTATTACTATGTCACAAAAGAAAAATCACAAAAAGATGTTAAAATCAAAACAACAGAAAAATCCAAGGCTTTCATAGGCCGCCAAGCCAAAATACCTTCTTCAATGAAACTAGCATTAGCCACTGGAAGGTACGTGCTTTCCGTGAGCCGGCACTCACGTTACCCAATCAACAATTTAACCCAGATAAGTTCAGTTCTTATTTAAAGATAGACTTACCAGGAGTACGCGGGGTCAGAGTAGCATCGTGCATCACAGGCCGATTTATCCAAGTTTCAAGGAAGGCGGCTTTATCAGCCCGAGCTTCTCCTTGCTATCCATAAGCCGTTCCCTCACATGACAAACCATCATTTTAACCTTAACCAGTTCAGGGTCTTGTTGAAAAGATTGACTGCTAAGAGTTCGCCAGGTCAATCAGGATTACCTGATGGAGAAGCATCTGGCATACAAGCAGGATAACCCGGGGTTTTAGGTGAATATACCTAGCTTCCAAGCCTAGCTTTTAAGCCTATCACAAGGGTTATAGCAACTCTGTTTCTTTAGAACAAAAGAGCCCCCAAGCAATATTTCTGAGCTATGCTCAATGGAAACATATGTTTGAGTTGTGCTTTTGCAACAGACTCTCTGTCTCTTTTGCAATATTTTTTTGTGTGTGACCAATAAGCCGGATCAAAGGGTAATCACAACTTTGCTCTATGAAGCAGAAGTCCCTAAGTGACCAAAAACTCATTACTTAAGAGAGAAAATGACAGAGGCCCTGCTTTAATAGGGATGCCGACTTTATTATATTGGTCATAATATATACATTATCATAATGTGTACATCAGAAGAGCCGGTGGCTCAAGTGTAATAAGGCCGAAGGTGAGCAATATTCCACGGCCGGCAGGTCTCCTCCTCCAACTTACGTGAGTCTTTGTGCTCTCGAACATCGACAAGGTAGTATGACCCATTGTTCAGATTCTTGCTGACCACAAAGGGTCCTTCCCAAGCTGGGGATAACTTGTGCATATCAGTCTGATCCTGGATGAGCCGGAGCACTAAATTGCCTTCTTGGAAAGTTCTGGTTTTAACCCGGGGGCTGTGGTAACGGCGCAGATCTTGCTGGTAAATCGTTGAACGAGCCGCTACGATGTCACGCTCCTCATCTAACAGGTCAAGTGCTTCCTGACGTGCTTTTTCATTGTCAGCTTCAACATAAGCCGCCACACGAGGTGAGTCGTGACGGATGTCACTAGGGAGAACTGCGTCTACTCCGTAGACCATGAAAAAAGGTGTATAACCTGTAGACCTGTTGGGGGTAGTATTAATGCTCCATAACACAGAAGGTAACTCCTCCACCCAACAACCCGGCGTCCGTTGTAAAGGAACCATAAGCCGGGGCTTGATGCCTCTCAAGATCTCTTGATTGGCTCTCTCCGCTTGGCCATTAGACTGGGGGTGAGCCACTGACGATATATCAAGCAGGATATGCTCACGCTGACAAAATTCTTTCATAGCACCCTTGGAGAGATTAGTGCCATTATCTATTATAATGTTGTGTGGAAAAGCAAAGCAGAAGATCACCTTCTTCATGAACTGAACCGTCGTGGCTGCATCACACTTGCTGACCGGCTCTGCCTCGACCCATTTAGTGAACTTATCAACCACCACCAAGAGGTGGGTCTTCTTATCCTTGGACCTCTTGAAAGGCCCAACCATATCCAGCCCCCATGTTGCAAACGGCCAAGTGATGGAGATCATCCTCAGCTCCTGAGCCAGAACATGAGCTCGTTGCGAAAACTTCTGACAACTGTCACATCTTTTTACCAAATCCTTAGCATCAGCATGAGACGTCAGCCAATAAAACCCGTAACGAAAAGCCTTAGCCACCAGAGATTTAGAGCCGACATGATGTGTCAGGACCCCGACTCAATGCCACATAGATCTAGCATGTAACACTTCATATCACTTTGCGGCCTCACGCACGGTATTCCCACGGGTGTCGCCTTACCTTTACCCGGGACCGTTTGCGCCTTTTGGCACACGTATATGACAGTGTCGCTAGCATCTATATGATAAGGAGCCCGGGCTGACATGGCTAGTCGTAAACCCAAAGTGGCACAAACTTACAGGGACAGGCATCCATGACCCAGCATCGAACGTGTCAGTCATCAGCGAGTGAATCCAGGCTGTAGCACTGGGCTAGCAGGACTCCGGTGAACCGGGCTGTAGCGGGCTAACAGGACTCCGGTATTCATCGCGTGACATTTCCCCGAAGGGACAGACACAGGAACGAAGAAGGACACATGCCGGCCAGCCTAAGTGTTCCGGAGCAGTAGCAAGCTACCATGGCTCGGTGGAAACACTAGGAGACATTTCCCGGTAAGAGAGGCTACTAAAGATAAACAACTAGATGGTCAGATCCCACACATACCAAGCATTTCAATAGCATACACACAATATGCTCGATATGTGCAGATACAACATGGCATCACAACATGACTCTACGACTCAAGTAATTTATTCAATAGGCTCCGAGGAGCGAGACATTACAAACATGGGTCTCATGACCCAACAATCAGAGCATACAAGTCAAAGCACAAGCGGAAGCTATCATGTCTGAGTACAGACATCTATAAATGAAAAAGGCTGAGAAGCCTGACTATCGATCAGATCCTGCCGAGGGCACAAGATCGTAGCTGAGGTATCAAGCTAAACGTCGAAGTCCAAGCGGAACTACTAATGAGACTGAAGTCTCTCTGCAAAACATAAAATATGCAAACGTGAGTACAAATGTACCCAGCAAGACTTACATCAGAACTAACTACATATGCATCATTATCAACAAAGGGAAGGTGGGGTTTAAGTGCAGCAAGCCAGCTTTGACTCGGTGGCTATCCTGAACTACGACTGCGAGTAACTTTTTGAGGTGGCGCACACGAGTCCACATATTCACCATATCAATACACCACTATGGATCCGCTCCCGTCTCCCTACGAGAACGCCATCCATAGCACTCACGCTTATCTTGCGTATTTTAGAGTATCCACTTTCACTTGTCTATGAACTGATATAAGCAACCCAGAAGTCCTTTTCCGCGGACACGGCTATTCGAATAGATGATGTTAACCCTGCAGGGGTGTACTTCTTCATACATGTTTCCACCACTTAGCGTCTGCACACGACATGTGCTCGGCAGACTTCAAGCGAAAGCCGACGTGGGTGTAGACCACGACCTACCTAAACACTCAAGTCTCTAGTCCAGGTTTATCGCCTATTCGGGTTCCATCCATGAGGAGATCCGGCCGGAGTTTCGCTCACAGCCCCAAACGATGTGAACAGGGTTCCGTGACACCAAACGGGCGCCCGGGTTACCCGGCCACGTGCCTACCGCATCACAGCCCACCCCTACGGTCAGCGCTGTCCACGGCCTCCAGCATACTACAAACACCAGAAACTACTTGCAACTCCTGGACAGAGGACAAGGGTGAATAAGAAGTCGAGCGGGGTCATATTTCAGGGCCCAATGTATGGTAGTAACTGAATCATGGATCACAAACACAGAACTCAGTTCCTGAGGACGGCTGCAATGAGACAACCCACCATGTACTCCTACATGGCCTCTCACCGCTACCTTTACCAAATCGTGTTCACACACTTAGCTCACACATAGTAGGACATGTTCACACGCCTCTGATTCATCCCCGATGAATCAGACCTGACTCAACTCTAAGCAGTAGCAGGCATGACAAACAAGCAAGAATGAGTAGGCACAACAGGGCTCAAACAACTCCTACTCATGCTAGTGGGTTTCATCTATTTACTGTGGAATGACAGGTCATGCAAAGGATAAAGGGGTTCAGCTACCGCAGCAAGTAACAGATGAATCGTTGTTGTCCTAATGCAGTAAAAGAGAGCAGGAGCGAGAGAGTGGGATTGTATCGGAATGAACAAGGGGGTTTTGCTTGCCTGGCACTTCTGAAGATAGCATTGAGTCTTCATCAGTGTCAACGATCACATCATCGGTATCACGTCTATCGAGAGGGGACAAATACCGGCAACACAGAAGGGAACACAATCAATGCAATGCACAATATGATGCATGATCATGACATGGCAAAATGAATGTGTTTTGAGCCAATGCAACTAGCAACAGATTAAATGAAGTTGGTTTGAATACAAGATTCAAATTCAAACTCCATATGTGATTATTTAAATGCCCTTTATTTGATTTGTGCTAAACAGCAGCTATAAGTTGTTCTAACATGCATGAAAATGGTACAGATGGATTCCTTGAATTTTTCTGATAATTTTTCATATATAAATTATTTAATTTGGAGTTACGGTTAATTTTCTATGATTTTTAGAAGTTTTTTACAATTTTCTGGAATTTCAGAATTAAATTAAATCCAGAAATGATTTAGTTGCGTCAGCATGACGTCACAGTGTCGTCAGCAAGTCAACGGCCGTTGCCCAGGTCAAATCTGACCTGTGGGCCCCATATGTCAGTGTCACAGGAGTTAATCCCGGTCAAACCCAGCGCTGACTGGGGTTTGACCAGGGGTGGGGCCTACTGTCAGTGGGTCAGTGGCTTAACTAAGAGTAGTTATTAACTTAACCAAAGTTAGCAGGGGCCGGGCCCACCTGTCATGGACCTAGGGGAGGTCAAACCCCTGGTTAGCCGAGGCTAACTCGCCGGCGGCTCGTCGCCGGTGAAGCCCGAGACGGCGGAGGGGGTCGGAATTCCTCCTCCGGCGACCAAATGGCCGGCGGAGGGCAGCTACGCGTAGCTGGGAGTCGCCCGCATCCATTTGTGCAAACGGCAGGGGCTGAGGTGGCTCGAGCTCACCGGAACGGGGTCTGCGGCGGCGACCGGAGTTCGGGCCAGCACGGGCACGGGGCTACGCTTAGCGAGCGAGCGAGCTGAGAGGCTGGGCGGGCTCCTGGGAGATCCACGAGCTCGAGGTCGTGCTCGGACGCGAGTTCGGTGACCTGCAATGACGGCGGCGACATCGCCGCCGGAGCCGAGCTCGCGGCTCCGGTGGAATCGAGGCTACAGGGCGCAATCGAAGGGGAAAAGAGGGAGGGGAGGCGTGGGAGCTCACAGCGGTGCCGTAGGGGTGGTTAGCCGGCTCGGGGACGCGACGATGGTGGTGAATTGACGATGAAGATCCTCGGCGGCCGGCAATGGAAACGGCGATGGTGGCGGCGTTGCAGCACGTCCGGGAGGTCCGTAGCTCAACGAGGAGGTGGAGGGGGTTGTGGCGGAGCTCGCAAGCACAGCGAGGGGTCGAGGGGGAGACGGTGGCTGCGGTGGTGCTCGTCGGTGGCGGCGGCTCCGCTCGGGTCCGAGAGGGAGAGAGAAACAGAGGAGGGGGAGAGCTCGGGAGGGAGTGAGGGGCGGTCGGGGAGGCGCGTGGCGTCGTCCGGGCGTCGCTGGGGAGGCCAGGGAGGAAGCAGGAGGTGGCTAGGGGGGGAAAGCAGGAGGTGGCCGAGGCAGCGTCGGCGAGCGCCACGCCTCGCCTCTGCTCGTCCTCCTGGCAGAGGAGGAAGAGGACAAAGGAGGAGGAGGTGGGCTGGGCCGCCAGGTGGGGGAGCTGGGCCGGCTACAGGTAAGTGGCCCAGGTACGGGTCTTTCTCTCTCTCTCTTTTTATTTCTGTTTTTATTTATTGTTTTCTATTTTGTTCTGTTTTGTTTTAGTTTAGTAAAATACTAAACCATTTTAATAAATTCTGTAGTTTATTATGTGGCTTACTAAAATATATACAAAGCCACTCACAAACTTCCAGAATTATTTGGAGTCATATTTAATATATATTAAATATGAATCCAAAGAAAATAGTTATTGGATTAATTCAAATGGCCAAAATAAATATCTCTGTGACTCCAAAAATATTGGTTTAAATTTTACCTCTCACCAATATTTTTATGGAATAACAGGAACATTTTCTTGGACACATCGAAAAGATTTAATTGTTGGTTATTTTTTTGAGGTTTCTGAGGCTTTGAAAATTCCTCAATTCAAATTTCATTTGAAATTAAACATGATGCAGCAAAAGGTCTAGCCTAGTGCATTACCAGAAGCTAGGGATGTGACAACTCACCCCCACTAAACAAGAATCTCGTCTCGAGATTCAAGCGTAGGGTAAGGTGAAGGGGGAACGCAACTAGTACAATCTTCACGATCCAGGGTGCACTTCATAGGAACGTTGATTCGATCACCATTATTGCCTTGAAATCCTGCTCTGAGAAATCCTGTCAACATGACATGGAGGGAAGAAGACTCTAGAAGGATTAAACTTCTTAAAGAACGAACAACTCAGGATTAACTCACGGAATGGAACATATGACCATCTCTCGGTTGAGACACGAGATACACATCAAGAGGGGTGGAGAGAAACGGATGACAAAGGTTCACTAGGTAGACAACAATTCCACACCTAAGAAGGTGGTAAACGATTGTCAACGTAGCGAGGAGTTGAGTTGCCATGATACCACAATGAGACACCTTCGGAACCGAGACTCGTAGATATCTCCCCTTAAGTGGCAAAAAGAATTACCTTTGATTCAGAGATCATTGAAACTCTTTAAACCAGCCTAAGGCAATCACAAGCGATCATTTGGAGGGGGTCGGTAGAATGGCATACTCGGACTTGGATGATGTGGACTACCTTGTTGAAGACAACACAATGGATGAATTTACTTATCACCGGAAATGGAAGAGACCCATGGTATAATGGCACATTGGCGGTGCAAGCTAGGAACAAAAATGCAAATGCTAGGAATGATTCTAGTAACTGGGGAGAGGCTCAACAATAGAGAGTTATTCCACTATTGGAATGGTTATAGCATAACCGAGGAAGTTGAGAGCAAACCTAGTTAGTGTCGACGGTAACACCTAACGCTTGTGCGTGCTCTCAAGAACTTGAGCATTTCCATATTCATCAAGGTTTTACCAACATCCGTGTCAAGGATCCTGGCAACACAACTTGCTACCATGATGAATGATGATGGATGATGCAGATGCAAAGGAAGATAACATCATCTCAGATTTCACCCTTGACGGGGCCAAGGAGATAGAATCTGGATGATCGACCGAGAGACATTTAGCACTCCGCTTCTAATGTTCTCCTTGATGTGCTAGTGTATCCCATTCATTGAAATGGTTTGGTATCTAGAACATCAAGTAAAGGTCGGACTTCGGGAACACAAAGATCCATAGGGGCAACTAGGGAGTAAATCCTATGAAATCCCTATGGGGAGGTGGCCAATTCCATCAAATAAGATACTATAATAATAGGTCTACCGGATGGGTGTGTTGGCCACGACATCCACCTTACCGGTTATCGAGAGACCAATATTATAGTTCTTGGGAAATGTTCCAACCCATCATATCTGCCTAAGATTCAGATCTGGTTGGTGTCAGGATATTCCAGACTCATCGAGTCTAGGAAGGAAAACGGAAGTTTGCAACACAAATCGACGAGATGACGTTGCGAGATTCTCGGGAGACGAACTACGATAGCAAGCTCCAAAACATGAGCTGGTTCTGCTACAAACATGTGAACATGTTGTCCAAGACAAGCATGACCACAAAGTAGTCTTATAATAAAACACTACCGAATTCAGGAGGGGAACCATCATCGAGGATATCGAAGTCCTTGCATAAGGTATACTCTTAAGAAGGAACTTCTTCTCCTTGAACAATTCAATCAGTGGCTTGGTGTGCTAGGGACACATATAGATTGAAGGTTGCAAGTCTTCGAACCACAGAATTCTTCGCACGTGTGCATGACTGATTTGGAATGATTCCAAGAAAACAACATTGACTTTCTCGAATCCACGGCGGCAACTTGCATCAGATGCACATGAATTAAAGGAAGTCACTACCTTCATCCAAACATATGCTTCATGAGCTAGCATGAACAAATGCTTTCAAAAGTTTCCAACACTAGCTTGATGTTCAACAAAATTATGGAGGAGATAAGGATGTTGTTAATGGGCTCAACAACAATTCATCTAGGTTTCCTTTTAAACGGAATTCCATAGTTAAGTGAGCACGGTGATAGCATTGGTCAGACCAAGGATATAATGGTGTATGCTCGAGGAATCAACCACGAGTAATACAACATTACGAATATCGTTGATTCTGATTTGATTTGACGATAGCCCACACTCAAATCAAAGGATTGATAAGACAATAGATCCAGCAACTGATCACAGGGACCAATCGATGAAGATATCATCCTTCCTCAACACACACTACACAAGAATATCCCTTTGGAACGAACTAAGTCAGGCAAGCTTTTATCTCCCAACTCTCCAAGTTGTTGTCTAGCTTAACCAACTAGCTCAGGGGTATCCAACACGGATTCTTGGAGAAAGGGTGGTTTACAGGATGAACCAACTTGATCACGAGCTCAACATAGCGGTCAGGTGACAACCTGGTAATACTTCTGAGAAGATATTCAGAGAATCACGAGCCACCGGTATGTTACTAAGCTCGAGAACAATCTTGCTTTTCAGGGCAAGACGATATGATCAATAGAGCAAGAATTTGAAATAATCCTAACTCATCGATCGAGGAGTGAACCAGGAGAATGGACTAGGTAGCACGATCAATCTTAGAATGATGATTCAGTAACCAACACACTAAGAATAAAATTATTGTCCTTTAACTACCCAGCAACGAGGTTGCTAGGCGTATTGATTTCACACATCACAATTCATTTGTCGGTATTCCGGTTGCATCAACACGAAGACCGAGGAATGACTAATGATGGTGAGAAGTATCACTGTACCAAGAGTTCATAGGATGGTGTGCAATTCCTATAACAATCTCGATATAAAATATGTAATACTCCAAGGTAGAGCAGAACCAAAAGCTGGATTGGCATTTGATCTGCGGAATACAACTACTTTGACCCAATCCTAGATATGGAAGAGGTAATGGAGTTTGTTTCTCCTAGTCATTCCGGAATAGAATGGCTTGACAGACCACAAGAGTCATAGGCATCGATGAACGAACGCACGCATACTCTTGACTATCAATTGATAGACGAGGGTCAGAATGCAACTACGGAGAACAACTCAAAGGAACATATAATTTTCTGAGTTGTGGATGCATAGATTAGTATGTCGAACCAAGTTCAACATATTTCTTCCGGATAACCCATGCAGAAAGGTAGAACTGGCAGAGTCACGATTTATGAATGGAGAACTCCTCAAGAATAATCCTGTTGTGATATTTCAGTTCAACGAGGAACTTCTGCCATAAGTAGTTCATGGTATTTGGAAGAATAAGATACCACGGACTTCAAGGACTATCGCAAAGGTTACTAATATCCTAAAGGCACTAGCAATTACTATCAACATGAAGTAGGTAGAGTGAATCTCGGGTTCAAGAACCCAGGAGCAGAATACCTATTACTAAGTAGCATCACGGGATGCTTTCGAGAATGATGGCCAGAATCATCACACTGGGAACACAAATCATAGCTAAATTACTAGATGATCCCCTAAGACACCTAGGGTCATAATAATATCTCCAACATATATGTCAAGGTAACAGAGTACCTCAACTCACTGATTAGTGTGGTTAATCTGGCCCAAAGGAACAATGAAACGGGAGGAAGGAATTTGCAAGTGCATCAGACTATTTAGAGACCTGGAATGACTCGGACAGCATAACGGCTGTAAATGCTCAGAAAAGGATTTGAGACATTCACAAAAATGGTGGCATAACCACTCAGAAGCACAATATCAAGGTCTCGAGATCAATAATTAACATACGGAAGTAATAGGAACTGAACTGAGACTTAAATCCAACAATCTTATAAGTCCACTGATTAGTAACACGTGATCCTGATAGAAAGAAGAGAAAGCCTAGTTTCTTAACCCCGTAGGAAAGATAAGATGACTCAGATCAGGAGGGCATGAGGTATAAGGAGTAAAAAGAGCCTTACGTTCCATCCCACAATCAATTCCCTTATATAACTAAAGAATTTCTAGACTCAACTTCGATCAGTTTGGCTTGGTAATCCTACAGGCAGTCAAGCTCTGATACCAACGCTGTCAGGACCCCGACTCAATGCCACATAGATCTAGCATGTAACACTTCATATCACTTTGCGGCCTCACGCACGGTATTCCCACGGGTGTCGCCTTACCTTTACCCGGGACCGTTTGCGCCTTTTGGCACACGTATATGACAGTGTCGCTAGCATCTATATGATAAGGAGCCCGGGCTGACATGGCTAGTCGTAAACCCAAAGTGGCACAAACTTACAGGGACAGGCATCCATGACCCAGCATCGAACGTGTCGGTCATCAGCGAGTGAATCCAGGCTGTAGCACTGGGCTAGCAGGACTCCGGTGAACCGGGCTGTAGCGGGCTAACAAGACTCCGGTATTCATCGCGTGACATTTCCCCGAAGGGACAGACACAGGAACGAAGAAGGACACATGCCGGCCAGCCTAAGTGTTCCGGAGCAGTAGCAAGCTACCATGGCTCGGTGGAAACACTAGGAGACATTTCCCGGTAAGAGAGGCTACTAAAGATAAACAACTAGATGGTCAGATCCCACACATACCAAGCATTTCAATAGCATACACACAATATGCTCGATATGTGCAGATACAACATGGCATCACAACATGACTCTACGACTCAAGTAATTTATTCAATAGGCTCCGAGGAGCGAGACATTACAAACATGGGTCTCATGACCCAACAATCAGAGCATACAAGTCAAAGCACAAGCGGAAGCTATCATGTCTGAGTACAGACATCTATAAATGAAAAAGGCTGAGAAGCCTGACTATCGATCAGATCCTGCCGAGGGCACAAGATCGTAGCTGAGGTATCAAGCTAAACGTCGAAGTCCAAGCGGAACTACTAATGAGACTGAAGTCTCTCTGCAAAACATAAAATATGCAAACGTGAGTACAAATGTACCCAGCAAGACTTACATCAGAACTAACTACATATGCATCATTATCAACAAAGGGAAGGTGGGGTTTAACTGCAGCAAGCCAGCTTTGACTCGGTGGCTATCCTGAACTACGACTGCGAGTAACTTTTTGAGGTGGCGCACACGAGTCCACATATTCACCATATCAATACACCACTATGGATCCGCTCCCGTCTCCCTACGAGAACGCCATCCATAGCACTCACGCTTATCTTGCGTATTTTAGAGTATCCACTTTCACTTGTCTATGAACTGATATAAGCAACCCAGAAGTCCTTTTCCGCGGACACGGCTATTCGAATAGATGATGTTAACCCTGCAGGGGTGTACTTCTTCATACATGTTTCCACCACTTAGCGTCTGCACACGACATGTGCTCGGCAGACTTCAAGCGAAAGCCGACGTGGGTGTAGACCACGACCTACCTAAACACTCAAGTCTCTAGTCCAGGTTTATCGCCTATTCGGGTTCCATCCATGAGGAGATCCGGCCGGAGTTTCGCTCACAGCCCCAAACGATGTGAACAGGGTTCCCGAGATACCAAACGGGTATCCGGTACACCGTGCCACGTACCTACCGCATCACAGCCCACCCCTACGGTCAGCGCTGTCCACGGCCTCCAGTAAGCTACAAACACCAGAAACTACTTGCAACTCCTGGACAGAGGACTAGGGTGAATAAGAAGTCGAGCGGGGTCATATTTCAGGGCCCAATGTATGGTAGTAACTGAATCATGGATCACAAACACAGAACTCAGTTCCTGAGGACGGCTGCAATGAGACCACCCACCATGTACTCCTACATGGCCTCTCACCGCTACCTTTACCAAATCGTGTTCACACACTTAGCTCACACACAATAGGACATGTTCACACACCTCTGATTCATCCCCGATGAATCAGACCTGACTCAACTCTAAGCAGTAGCAGGCATGACAAACAAACATGAATGAGTAGGCACAACAGGGCTCAAACAACTCCTACTCATGCTAGTGGGTTTCATCTATTTACTGTGGCAATGACAGGTCATGCAAAGGATAAAGGGGTTCAGCTACCGCAGCAAGTAACAGATGAATCGGTGTTGTCCTAATGCAGTAAAAGAGAGCAGGAGCGAGAGAGTAGGATTGTATCGGAATGAACAAGGGGGTTTTGCTTGCCTGGCACTTCTGAAGATAGCATTGAGTCTTCATCAGTGTCAACGATCACATCATCGGTATCACGTCTATCGAGAGGGGACAAATACCGGCAACACAGAAGGGAACACAATCAATGCAATGCACAATATGATGCATGATCATGACATGGCAAAATGAATGTGTTTTGAGCCAATGCAACTAGCAACAGATTAAATGAAGTTGGTTTGAATACAAGATTCAAATTCAAACTCCATATGTGATTATTTAAATGCCCTTTATTTGATTTGTGCTAAACAGCAGCTATAAGTTGTTCTAACATGCATGAAAATGGTACAGATGGATTCCTTGAATTTTTCTGATAATTTTTCATATATAAATTATTTAATTTGGAGTTACGGTTAATTTTCTATGATTTTTAGAAGTTTTTTACAATTTTCTGGAATTTCAGAATTAAATTAAATCCAGAAATGATTTAGTTGCGTCAGCATGACGTCACAGTGTCGTCAGCAAGTCAACGGCCGTTGCCCAGGTCAAATCTGACCTGTGGGCCCCATATGTCAGTGTCACAGGAGTTAATCCCGGTCAAACCCAGCGCTGACTGGGGTTTGACCAGGGGTGGGGCCTACTGTCAGTGGGTCAGTGGCTTAACTAAGAGTAGTTATTAACTTAACCAAAGTTAGCAGGGGCCGGGCCCACCTGTCATGGACCTAGGGGAGGTCAAACCCCTGGTCAGCCGAGGCTAACTCGCCGGCGGCTCGTCGCCGGTGAAGCCCGAGACGGCGGAGGGGGTCGGAATTCCTCCTCCGGCGACCAAATGGCCGGCGGAGGGCAGCTACGCGTAGCTGGGAGTCGCCCGCATCCATTTGTGCAAACGGCAGGGGCTGAGGTGGCTCGAGCTCACCGGAACGGGGTCCGCGGCGGCGACCGGAGTTCGGGCCAGCACGGGCACGGGGCTACGCTTAGCGAGCGAGCGAGCTGAGAGGCTGGGCGGGCTCCTGGGAGATCCACGAGCTCGAGGTCGTGCTCGGACGCGAGTTCGGTGACCTGCAACGACGGCGGCGACATCGCCGGCGGAGCCGAGCTCGCGGCTCCGGTGGAATCGAGGCTACAGGGCGCAATCGAAGGGGAAAAGAGGGAGGGGAGGCGTGGGAGCTCACAGCGGTGCCGTAGGGGTGGTTAGCCGGCTCGGGGACGCGACGATGGTGGTGAATTGACGATGAAGATCCTCGGCGGCCGGCGATGGAAATGGCGATGGTGGCGGCGTTGCAGCACGTCCGGGAGGTCCGTAGCTCAACGAGGAGGTGGAGGGGGTTGTGGCGGAGCTCGCAAGCACAGCGAGGGGTCGAGGGGGAGACGGTGGCTGCGGTGGTGCTCGTCGGTGGCGGCGGCTCCGCTCGGGTCCGAGAGGGA
>NC_057801.1:556182981-556268725 GCF_018294505.1 Triticum aestivum
GAGGGGGAGAGCTCGGGAGGGAGTGAGGGGCGGTCGGGGAGGCGCGTGGCGTCGTCCGGGCGTCGCTGGGGAGGCCAGGGAGGAAGGAGGAGGTGGCTAGGGGGGGGGGGAAAGCAGGAGGTGGCCGAGGCAGCGTCGGCGAGCGCCACGCCTCGCCTCTGCTCGTCCTCCTGGCAGAGGAGGAAGAGGACAAAGGAGGAGGAGCTGGGCTGGGCCGCCAGGTGGGGGAGCTGGGCCGGCTACAGGTAAGTGGCCCAGGTACGGGTCTTTCTCTCTCTCTCTTTTTATTTCTGTTTTTATTTATTGTTTTATATTTTGTTCTATTTTGTTTTAGTTTAGTAAAATACTAAACCATTTTAATAAATTCTGTAGTTTATTATGTGGCTTACTAAAATATATACAAAGCCACTCACAAACTTCCAGAATTATTTGGAGTCATATTTAATATATATTAAATATAAATCCAAAGAAAATAGTTATTGGATTAATTCAAATGGCCAAAATAAATATCTCTGTGACTCCAAAAATATTGGTTTAAATTTTACCTCTCACCAATATTTTTATGGAATAACAGGAACATTTTCTTGGACACATTGAAAAGATTTAATTGTTGGTTATTTTTTTGAGGTTTCTGAGGCTTTGAAAATTCCTCAATTCAAATTTCATTTGAAATTAAACATGATGCAGCAAAAGGTCTAGCCTAGTGCATTACCAGAAGCTAGGGATGTGACATGATGACCATAATCTCCTTCGTCGATCTCACGCAGAATCTCACAACCTTCTTCAGGAGAAATGCATAGCTGAAATGCTCTTGTAACACTGCAATGGTGCAACTCTCCATTGACAATTGTCATTGACTTAGACCGACGGGTTATCTGCCTAGCCAAGATCTCATCCTCAGGTAACTCACCCCAGGTTATGTAAGCCAAATAGGGCACCGTCCAATCAGGAATAGCATGAAGAGCCGCCACCAATTGTGCCTCTGGGTCAGGAATAGCAAGGTCCTCCTCCGTAGGCAACTTGACCGAAGGATTGAGTAGTACATCCAGGAACGTATTCGGTGGCACCGGCTTACGCTGAGAGCCTAGCCGGCTTAAATTATCAGCCGCCTCATTCTTCCTTTGATCGATATGTTCAACTTGGTAGCCCTTAAAGTGACCTGCAATGGCATCGACTTCTCGATGATAAGCCGCCATAAGCAGATCCTTGGAATCCCAAGTACCAGAGACCTGTTGGGCCACCAGATCTGACTCGCCAAAGCATCTCACCCGGCTTAAATTCATCTCCTTAGCCAGCCGAAGACGATGGAGCAGGGCCTCATACTCAGCTGCATTGTTAGTACAAGGTAACATTAGTCACGGGACATAAGAAAATTTGTCACCTCATGGGGAAGTCAAGACAACTCCAGCCCCTGAGCCCTCCAGGTGTCTGGATCCGTCAAAGTGAATAGTCCACTACGTGCTATCCGGCTTTTCCTCTGGTGCCTGCAACTCTGTCCAATCATTGATAAAATCCACAAGTGCCTAAGACTTGATAGCCGTACGAGGCACATACTTTAACCCGTGAGGTCCAAGTTCAATGGCCAACTTAGCAACCTGGATAGTTGCTTCTTTGTTTTGGATGATATCCCCTAAAGGAGCAGAGCTAACCATAGTGATCGGATGACCATGAAAGTATTGCTTAAGCTTCCGGCTTTCCATGAAAACCCCATACACAAGCTTCTGCCAATGTGGGTACCTCTGCTTGGACTCAATGAGCACCTCACTGATAATAATAAACCGGCCGTTGAACCAGATATTCCTTGCCTGCCTCCTTCCTTTCTACCACAATGGCTACACTAACGGCCCAGCTATTAGCAGCCACGTATAACAATAGAGGCTCCTTATCAACAGAGGTCGCAAGCACGGGCGACTCAGCCAACTGTTTCTTTAGATCCTCAAATGCTTGGTTAGCCGCATCACTCCAAACAAAATGATATGTCTTATTCATCATTTGATAGAGGGGGATAGCCTTCTCACCCATCCGGCTTATGAACCGGCTCAAAGATGCAATACAACCCGCCAAGCGCTGAACATCATTAATGCATGCCGGCTTAGCCAAAGAAGTGATAGCTTTGATTTTCTCCGGGTTAGCTTCAATGCCTCTGTTAGAAACCAAAAAACCCAAGAGCTTGCCTGCAGGCACACCGAAGACACATTTAGCCGGATTAAGCATCATCTTGTAGACCCGGAGATTATCAGATGTCTCCTTCAAGTCATCAATCAGGGTTTCCTTCTTCCTTGACTTCACCACAATGTCATCGACATAAGCATGAACATTGCGCCCAATCTGACTGTGAAGGCAATTTTGCACACACCGCTGATAAGTCGCCTGGGCACTCTTGAGCCCAAAAGGCATAGACACATAGCAGAAGGCTCCAAATGTAGTAATGAAAGTTGTCTTCTCATGGTCCTTAACTGCCATCTTGATCTGATGATAACCAGAATAAGCATCCAAAAAATTCAGACGCTCACAACCCGCTGTAGCATCAATGATTTGATCAATACGAGGGAGAGCAAACGGATCAGCCGGACTAGCCTTGTTCAAGTCCGTGTAATCCACACACATTTGCCAAATGCTATTCTTCTTGAGTACCAGCACCGGGTTAGCCAACCACCCAGGATGGAAAACTTCAACGATAAACCCAGCTGCCAAGAGCCGGGCCACTTCCTCTCCAATGGCCTTCCGCCTCTCCTGGTTGAATCAGTGAAGAAACTGTTTAACCGGCTTAAACTTTGGATCAGTATTAAGAGTGTGCTCAGCGAGTTCTCTCGATACACCCGGCATGTGTGAAGGTTTCCATGCAAAGATGTCCCGGTTCTCATGGATGAACTCGATGAGTGTGCTTTCCTATTTCGGATCCAAGTTGGCACTGATACTGAACTGCTTCGATGAATCGCCAGGAACAAAGTTAACTAACTTAGTGTCATCTGTTGACTTAAATTTGAGTGAAGGATCTTTCTCTGTAGTTGGCTTCTTTAGAGATGTCATGTCCATCGGATCAACATTGTCCTTATAAAACTTTAACTCCTCTGTCGCACAAACCAACTCAGCATAAGCTGCATCGCCCTCTTCACACTCCAAAGCTATCTTCCAGCTCCCATGTACTGTAATGGTCCCCTTATGACCCGGCATCTTGAGTTGTAGATAAACATAACAGGGCCTGGCCATGAACTTAGCATAAGCCGGCCGTCCAAACAGAGCATGATAAGGGCTCTTGATTTTCACCACTTCAAAGGTCAAGGTCTCTGATCTAGAGTCATGCTCATCTCCAAAAGCAACTTCCAGAGCTATCTTACCAACTGGGTATGTCGACTTACCAGGTACCACGCCATGGAAAACAGTGTTTGACGGCTTAAGGTTTTTATCTATCAACCCCATGCGGCGGAAGGTTTCATAATAAAGGATATTGATGTTGCTCCCTCCGTCCATGAGTATCTTGGTGAACTTATATCCTCCAACCTGAGGTGCGACTACCAGAGCCAAGTGACCCGGATTGTCAACCCAGGGTAGGTGATCTTCCCGGCTCCATACAATGGGCTACTCAGACCAGCGCAAGTAACGGGGAACCGCCGGCTCAACGTCATTGACTGCCCTCTTATGAAGCTTCTGGTCGTGCTTACATAAGCTAGTGGTAAAGACATGATATTGTCCACTATTCAACTGCTTCGGGTTGCTCTGATAAGCAGACTGTTGCTGCTGTTGATTCCCCTGATTATTCTGTTGATTGTAACCACCTTGGTTGCCATGACCACCTTGATTTCCTTGGAACCAAGAGTTAGAGCCGCCACCACCGTAACCCGGTCCATGAAAGTCGGATCCTAAGCCGCCACGCGTCCCATGACCGTCTTAGTAAAAATTCGAATTTTTGAACTCCTTCATGATGAAGCAATCTTTCCAGAGGTGCCCAGACGGCTTCTCTCACATCCCGTGTCTTGGGCAGGGCTGATTTAACAGCTGCTCAAGATTGATGCTTGAATGTCCAGTCTGCGGGGGCGGTTTACCCTTCCAGTGCTGACCATTATTCTGCACATTGGTGTTATCCACAAATTCAAAACTATTATTAGCCTTGTGCTTACCGTTGCCTCCTTGGTTTTCCAGGTTATGCTGCTGCCCCTTGGTGTTGCTGCTCTTCTTTCCCTTTCCCGACTTGTCATCATCAGACTTGGGGTCCTTGGTACCATCAGAGTCAGCATACTTAACCAGAGCCGCCATGAGCGTCCCCATGTCATTGCAGTGGCGTTTGAGCCGTCCCAATTTCTTCTTCAGGGGCGTGAAACGGCAATTGCTTTCTAACACTAAGACCGCTGAGTCGACCTTGATGCGATCTGACGAGTGCAGGATCGTTGAGACCCGGCGCACCCAATGAGTCATCGATTTCCCTTCTTCTTGGACACATGAGGCTAAATCTACAATTGACATAGGCTGCTTGCATGTATCTTTAAAGTTCTGGATAAACTGGGCCTTTAACTCAGCCCATGATCCAATAGAGTTGGCAGGGAGCCCCTTTAACCAAGTACGGGCCGTCCCCTCCAACATCAGTGGGAAATATTTGGCACACGCAGCTTCACTAACATCCAGCAACTCCATGGACATGTCATAACTCGCTATCCATGCCTTAGCGGGTAAGTCAGCTATGTAGTTAGGCACTTTGCAAGGACCCTTGAAATCCTTGGGCAGTCGCTCATTGCACAGAGCCGACACCAAACACGGCACGCCCAAATTCCTAGAGGTCATGCTCGGCTCTATCAAAGTCGTCGGACAAGCCGGAGAAAATTGACGGGCCGCATGTTGAGCCGCCAGCTCGGCCTCCCGACGTGCTCTACCTTGATCCACCATGTTTTGAGCACCAGCACCCCCACCAGCCGAGTTATGCCCTCGGGGCGGGTTATGGTTCTGTCCACTGCTTGACACAGCCGGTTCATCGATATGCCTGCTGTAACTCCGGCTCGGGCGAGGGGTGGAATGAATCATGTCACGACTGTAAGAATAAGCCTGCTGCTGAACCAAAGCAGTGTGAAGGAGCTCTCTAGCTCTCCGCGTTTCAACTGCTGTCAGAGATTCACCTTCAATCAGGAGAGCCACCAATCGTGATGCTGCAGCAATCATGTTATCCAAAGGGTTAGAGTAATGACCCGGCAGCGTCGGCACGTGCTGCGGCGGGTTATTGCTCTGACGAGGCGGGTCCATCATACGTGGCTGAACTGGCGTGCCCGTCCCGGGTGTCTCGACCCAGTTTACTATTGTCGGGTTACTGGTTCCTGCTCCTGGCGTGTTAAAGAGGTTTCTTGCCTCGTAAACCGGGGGCAAATGACTCCGATGCCTCCTCATGACATCATTTGAAGCATTCTGATATAGCATGAGTCGGTATGACTCTGACTCAATCCGATGTGCCTTGGCATCCAAAGCGGCTTGCTCCTCCACCATCCTTGCGTTTTCCGCGTTCAGCTCCTCCTTGGCATGCGCTATCTCATCACGCAATTTTGCAACCGCCGCATAGTGCTGATCCTAATCCGTCGGGTTAACCACCGTTGTCAACAATGTTGTCAGCTTAGCCAGCAAATCAGTTAAGGCCTGAGCCGGCGGACGCACAGGGCCTCCTTCCCCAGCTGCCATCGCCGTTGCTGATCCGGAAATTAGTGCCGCTATAGTTGAAGAATGTTGTACCGGCTGCGTACCGGCCATGAAGATTGCAACCCGGTTCGGTGGCTCATAGGGGTCCGGAATACTCTCGCCCTCGAAACAGCCCCCAAGCCGGCCATCTTGCAGTTGGTACAATGACTCGGTCTCACCGGTGGATCACTCGCCATCTGAATAGACAACCATCTCACCGTTAGATACCGATTCAGATTCTGCACTGTTAATGAATCCCATGAAGGCACGTTTTATGGCGGGCTGAACCCGGGCAGGTCTTGCACGCTGAGCCGTCTCGATGATGTCGGTGCAGGTGTCCGGCTTAGGACCCGGTTCGCTGATCTTGCCAATGAAGATGTTAATTCCGCTGAAGGGGACCTGGTACCCATACTCAACTGAGCCGGCCTCGGGGCCCCATCCTGCGTCATTGATGTAGAGCTTGCCGTGATGACTCTTGGTCATACGGCCCATAGCGTATCCCTTGAGCCCTTCGAAGTTGCCCTCTAAGAACTTTAAACCATCATGAGATAGCCCCACGGTGGGTGCCAACTATCGTGGAATTGTCACGTTAGATGTCCTAGGGTGAGGACTTAGTCATGGAGTCAACGTAATGAGGTTAGCTTAAAGGGGTTAAACGGGACAAAGGACATGAGGAATTATACTGGTTCGGCCCCTTGCGGTGAAGGTAAAGGCCTAATCCAGTTTGAGGTGGTATTGCTAGGGTTTCGATGACCAGGGAGCGAATACGCTTAACCTGCCTCTCGATCTCTTCTTTTCTTCCCCTAAGCCGTCGCCAGGTCGTCCCCTTATATACACGGGTTGATGCCCTGTGGTCTACAGAGTCCCGGCCGGCTCATATAATGTGTCCGGCTCGGAGACCAATTACATATGCCTTACAATACAAGTCATAGATACATGGCGGTTTACAACCGTGGGCCTTAAGCCGCCTTTGGGCTTGGGCCCTCTACTCAGCCTATCTATGAACCGCCATTACACTCTTGGGCTTCATGGAGATGAATCATCATAGGGATGACCCGGCCCCTCCTTGTGGGTCATGCCTGATAGTCATATCCCCAACATATACCCAATAGTTTCCTTAGGGTATGCTATGAAGATGCATTTTTCTGACTTGGGTTCGAGCTTTTCAGGTTGAAGTTTCTTGACATAAGCATTGCATCCCCAAACTTTCAGAAACGACAGCTTATGTTTCTTCCCAAACCATAATTCATACAGTGTCGTCTCAACGGATTTTGACGGAGCCCAATTTAAAGTGAATGCAGCAGTCTCTAAAGCATAACCCCAAAATGATAGCGGTAGATCGGTGAGAGACATCATAGATCGCACCATATCCAATAGAGTGTGATTACCACGTTCGGACACACCATTACACTGCGGTGTTCCAGGCGGCGTGAGGTGTGAAACAATTCCACATTTCCTTAAGTGCATGCCAAACTCGTGACTCAAATATTCTCCTCCATGATTTGATCGTAAGAACTTTATTTTCCATCACGTTGATTCTCAACCTCACTCTGAAATTCCTTGAACTTTTCAAAGGTCTCAGACTTGTTTTTCATTAAGTAGACATATCCATATCTACTTAAGTCATCAGTGAGGATGAGAACATAACGATAGCCACCGCGAGCCTCAACGCTCATTGGACCGCACACATCAGTATGTATGATTTCCAATAAGTTGGTTGCTCGCTCCATTGCTTCGGAGAATGCAGTCTTGGTCATTTTCCCCATGAGGCATGGTTCGCATGTGTCAAATGATTCATAATCAAGAGACTCCAAAAGTCCATCTGCACGGAGTTTCTTCATGCGCTTGACACCAATGTGACCAAGACGGCAGTGCCACAAGTATGTGGGACTATCATTATCAACCTTACATCTTTTGGCATTCACACTATGAATATGTGTAACATCACGGAGATTCAGTAAAAAAAAACCATTGACCAACGGGGCATGAGCATAAAACATATCTCTCATATAAATAGCACTATTCAAGAATTCGGCGAATAAATCAGTTAACGGGCCAGTTAATCTCTACTCGCTAGGTGTCCGACTCGAATAGTGCCTATTCGTGGTGTTAACTGCCCAAGCCGATTAACGGGCCTGTCAGGCCGAGTAATCGGTTGTCAGACCGATTAGTCGCCTTGACCAGTTAACCGATGGAAACGAAAGCCCAATATTTTGGCCAGCTCAGCCCCCTCCCGCTCCTACCTCCTACATTAGCTAGGTTTTGGCTCCTGGCGCCCCTCCCACTCCTTTTCCCATCCAGCCCCGATCTGGCTGGCGGCTGGCAGGTCCTCCCCGGCGCCCGGTCAAGTAGCTCCGCCGCTGCATGCTACAGTAGCCCCGCCGGCCGCCGCTAGCCTACCTGCTCCTCCTTCCCATCCATCGGCCGGACTCCTTCACCCGCGGGCTCTTCCCAATCTCTATCCCGGCGGCTGGTCGCCATCTGCTCCCGACTGCCTGCTGTTGTCCCTGCCGCCCTTCTCCTCCATGGCTTCACCGGTGAGCAAGGTAACATCTTCTTCCCCTCTCAGTCTCTGTAGCCGTTGTGGTCCAATACGTCATTGATTGAATTTCCAATTGCATACAACCATACAGTAAGATGTGTGAGTGTGATCACTGATCAATATGTATGAGTCCTGATGATCTATTTGGGGAGTAGATGTAATGTAAGTATGTAACTAATTAAGATTAGTAGATGGATGGGTTGTTCCAACTAAATTCTATGGACACTCACTCCAATTACAGTAAATTAGTAGACGGATGGATGGATTGTTAAGCATCAAGCCATGTACGCCTGTCTATTATAGTAATTATTGATGTGTTAAAATGTTAATGCAGAAACACTCTAATTGTAGCAATGAACTAATAATCCATGGATATTCTGCTTAGCGTATATTAAATATTAATTGTGGGATGATCTGTACATTAAGAACTCGTTGTTTAGCAAGTTAGGTATAGGTTATATTAATTTTGGGCGGATCTGTACATGCAATAGTTGCCTAACTGCGATTTCTTATGCTACCATAGACATACTCTAAAGTCCTAACAAATCTGATTTTCTATGGTATGATCTGTAGACTATAGATTAATTATTTAAAACTACAGATCGCTCATTGATACTTATTATGTTTGCTCATTCAATATATTTGTAGGGGTCTACGGTTGCCTCTAACGTTGCAAGTTCTCATACTCTCAAAAGAACAAATGACATGGGGTGGGAGGCAACCTTGATCAATCCTTTAGATCTACAGCGAGTGAAGTGCAAGTTGTGTGGAAAGGAGATGGGTGGAGGCGTCAATAGGATGAAGCAACATATTGGGCAGGTAAAGGGAAGCGTGAAAAGTTGCAATATGGCCACACCGGATCAGCAGAAAAGGTGTAAGGATGCTTATGAGGAACCACAAAAGAAGAAGAAGCTGAAAGAAAAACATGATGAAGAAGTACGTGCTGAGGTTGTCGTTCAAGTTGATGATGACAAGAACGAGGAAGAGCTTCATGCAATTGGAGAAGGTGAAGCTCGCAAGTCAGGTCCTATTGATAAATATGTGATGCCAAGTGATCCTTCCATTCCATTGAAGAAGTTCCAACAGAACATAAATGATGCAATTGATAAGGAGAAAGCTTACAGGGTAGGGAAATATTTGGCTAGATGGATGTACAAGAAAAATATTCCTTTCAATGCTGTCAATGATGATGACTTCAAGCAGTTTTGTGAAGCCCTTGGTCGGTTTGGTCCTAAATGGAAGCCACCTTCCCAATATATGCTCCGAGAGAAGATGTTGCTGCAAGAGGTGGAAAGAACAAAGGATTTGATGCAGCCACATGAGCTTGAGAGGGTGGAAACTGGGTCCTCTATCATGACTGATGCTTGGACCGACAAGAAAAGAAGAAGTATAATGAATTTGTGCGTGCATTGCAAGTTAGGGACCGCCTTCCTTGAATCAAAGGAGGAGTCGGCGGATGCACACACAAGTCTATACATCTTCAATTATGTAGTTGAGTGCATTGAGAAAATTGGTATGATTTTTGAAGTCTCAAGTTTACTTTCATTCATTGATTTTCATAATGTTGTAGGTGCTGATTTTGAGATTTTCCATCTTGTAGGTGCTGAAAATGTTGTGCAAGTGGTCATAGACAATGCTTCCAACAACATGGGAGCAAAGGATATGCTCAAAGGAAAATGGCCAAAGATCTTTTGGAGCTCATGTGCATCTCACACCCTCAATTTGATGGTAGAAGCAGTTGGGAAGCTGAAGCAATTTGGCCCTACAATCACCAAAGGTAAGCAAATGACAATTTTTCTTTATGCACATCATAAAACATTGTCCTTGATGAGGTCTTTCACGAAAAAAAGATACATTGTTACACCGGGGGTGACACGATTTGCCTTAGCATTTCTTACGTTGCAAAGTTTGGTTTCTAAAAAGAAAGAACTAAGGGCAATGGTTTGTAGTGATGAATGGGAAGCATGCAAGCACACAAAACGGTGAAAGGAAAGGCGGCCAACGCCACAATAATGAGTAGGGGCTTTTGGAAAAATGTATCACTTTGCATGAAGGTATGTTTATGGGGGCTGTTTGCATCTAGTCATATGTTGGGGTGTTTGCATCTATGTATTTCTACGTTGGGGCTATTTGCATCTAGTCAAGTAGTCATAGTTGTAGTTGTAACTTGTGCATTTCTAATGTTGGGGCTGTTTGCATGTGCTTATATGACTCATTTGATCATTTTTATGTTACCTTGCAAGGTTTTTGAGCCATTGGTGAAGGTGCTTCGGTTGGCTGATGGGGATGGTCCATCTATGGCCTCTATGTATGGAGAACTAATAAGTGCAAAAAGGGAAATCAAGGTTGTTGTTGAAAATTCAAAAAAAGACTATTTGGTGATCACTAATGCCATGAATACCAAGATGAGTGGGAGGTTGGATTCTCCATTGCACATGGCAGCATACATCTTGAATCCCAAATATAGTTGTGCTGACCCGAGCATCTTTACGGATGTAGAGGTAGTGGTTGCGCTTATGGAAGTCATGGAGACATTTTATCATGATGATGACATGAAGCAAAATAAGGTGTTTAACATTGACTTCACCAAGTTTAAAAAGAAAGAGGGTATGTTTGGGAAGGTGGCTGCATTGAAAGCAATGGAGAATAACAATTTCGATGCCGGTAAGCATGTTCTCAAAGCAAAAAAAACTTATTATGACATTTATGAAATTATGGGCTGATTGCATGTTATTTCACTTGTCTCAAATTGTAGGTGATTGGTGGTCAACTTATGGATTACAAACTCCCACATTGCAACACATGGCCATAAGGATACTCAACTTGACCACAAGTTCATCCGGATGTGAAAGAAATTGGAGCACTTTTTAAATGGTAACTCTTAGACTTCTCACAATTAGTCAAATCTGAATTTCTTCTCACAATTAGTCAAATCTGAATATTCTTCTCACAATTTATTTCATGAGGCTTCCATTTTCACTTTGCAGGTAGATGCAAAGAGGAGAAATAAACTAGATGTGGCCCGTAGGGACAATCTAGTTTATATCCAATTCAATGGAAGGATGATTGATAAAAGAAAGAAGTTATCCTCTTCTAGTGATGTTCTTCTTGGTGAAGATGCGTCACGAGCACAAGATTGGATATGTGAAGATGCATACATTGATGATGAGTTTGATCCCACTACGGGGGTGCCATACAACATCATTGATGAAGCAATGGAGGAAAGCGAACCTACAGAGCTTCGTAGGAGTGCACGAGTTAGAGAACTCCATGAAGTTGAAGAATACGTTGAGGATGATGATGAATCTGATCATGAGGTAGATATGGAGGATGATATGATCGATTACGAGTCCGATGATGATGGGGTGATGGCAAACAAAGATGATGATGAGGAGGAGGAGCCCCCGCAGCCTTGAGCCATTCGTCATAAACTTATTTTGCTTGCTATTTGTGTGCCCAAACCTTATGTTCTTAATCCTTATTACCTTGATACCTATTTCTATGTGTGTGGCCGAACCTTGTTAGCATGTTACTTATTTGGCTATTTCTATCTATATGGCTGAACTTATCTGGACCTTGTTACCTATTCGTCTTGTGAACCTTATTATGAATTATATTCGCTATTCCCTATTTGTGTGGCTGCTATTTATCTTTACATGTGGATGCATATTGTGTGGCTGCCATTTATTTTGTATTCCCTATTTGTGTGGCTGCCATTTATATTGACATGTTGGATTGCATACTGTGTGGCTGCATATTTATCTTGATATGTTGGATGCATATTGTTTGTTATTTCCTATATACGGGTTAACAATTTTACCTCTTGTGATCTTGTTTATGATTTTTATTTTTCATATGCCTATAGTACCATATTTTGCTATATCATATAGCTAGGAGCATGGGAGTGTGGTACAATACATAATTTTTTGGATATATGGTGCTAAATTCCTATTTAATCTACCGATTAATGTTCGACCGATTAATCCAGTTAATAGGCCGATTCACCGATTAATCGTTACTCCTAAGCTGACCGAGCAGTTACCAGTTACCGAGTTCCTCAACATTGATAAATAGAACAACCATTATTCTCGGATTTAAATGAGTAGCCATCTCGCATTAAACGAGATCAAGATACAATGTTCATGCTCAAAGCTGGCACTAAATAACAATTATTAAGCTTTAAAACTAATCCCGTAGGTAAATGTAGAGGTAGCGTGCCGACGGCAATCACATCGACCTTGGAACCATTCCCGACACGCATCGTCACCTCGTCCTTCGCCAGTCTCCGCTTATTCCACAGCTCCTGTTTTGAGTTACAAATATGAGCAACCGCACCGGTATCAAACACTCAGGAGCTACTACGAGCATTGGTAAGGTACACATCAATAACATGTATATCACATATACCTTTGGCGTTGCCGGCCTTCTTATCCACGAAGTACTTGGGGCAGTTCCGCTTCCAGTGACCATTTCCCTTGCAATAAAAGCACTGAGTCTCGGGCTTGGGTCCATTCTTTGGCTTCTTCCCGGCAACTGTTTTACCGGGCGCGGCAACTCCCTTGCCATCCTTCTTGAAGTTCTTTTTACCCTTGCCTTTCTTGAAACTAGTGGTCTTATTCACCATCAACACTTGATGTTCCTTTTTGATTTCCACCTCCGCTGATTTCAGCATTGAATATAACTCAGGAATGGACTTCTCCATCCCTTGCATAATGTAGTTCATCACAAAGCTCTTGTAGCTAGGTGGGAGCGACTAAAGGATCCTGTCAATGACCGAGTCATCTGGAAGATTAACTCCCAGCTGAGACAAACAGTTGTGCAACCCATACATTTTGAGTATATGCTCGCTGACAGAACTGTTTTCCTCCATCTTACAACTATAGAACTTGTCGGAGACTTCATATCTCTCGACCCAGGCATGAGCTTGGAAAACCATTTTCAGCTCTTGGAACATCTCATATGCTTCGTGCCGCTCAAAACGCTTTTGGAGCCCGGTTCTAAGCTGTAAAGCATGCCGCACTGAACCAGGGAGTAATCATCACTACGCGACTGCCAGGCGTTCATAACGTCTTGAGTTGCTGGGAAAATGGGCGCGTCACCTAGCGGTGCTTCAAGGACATATGCTTTCTTGGCATCTATGAGGATGATCCGCAAGTTTTGGACCCAGTCCATATAGTTGCTATCATCGTCTTTCAGCTTGGTTTTCTCTAGGAATGTGTTGAAGTTGAGGGCAACATTAGCGTGGGCCATTTGATCTACAAGACATATTGTAAAGATATTTTAGACTAAGTTCCTGATAATTAAGTTCATCTAATCAAATTATTTAATGAACTCCCACTTAGATAGACATCCCTCTAGTCATCCAAGTGACACATGATCTGAATCGACTAGGCCGTGTCCGATCATCACGTGAGACGGACTAGTCATCAATGATGAACATCTCCATGTTGATCGCATCTACTATACGACTCATGTTCGACCTTTCGGTCTCTCGTGTTCCGAGGCCATGTCTGTACATGCTAGGCTCGTCAAGTCAACCTAAGTGTTTCGCATGTGTAAATCTGGCTTACACCCATTGTATGCGAACGTTAGAATCTATCACACCCGATCATCACGTGGTGCTTCGAAACAACGAACCTTCGCAACGGTGCATAGTTAGGGGGAACACATTTCTTGAAATTTTAGTGAGGGATCATCTTATTTATGCTACCGTCGTTCTAAGCAAATAAGATGTAGACATGATAAACAACACATGCAAATCATAAAGTGACATGATATGGCCAATATCATCTTGCGCCTTTGATCTCCATCTTTGCGGCGCGGCATGATCACCATCATCACCGGCATGACACCATGATCTCCATCATCGTGTCTTCATGAAGTTGTGTCGCCAACTATTACTTCTACTACTATGGCTAATGGTTAGCAATAAAGTAAAGTAATTACATGGCGTTTTCATAGACACATAGGTCATACAATAAATTAAGACAACTCATATGGCTCCTGCCGGTTGTCATACTCATCGACATGCAAGTCATGATTCCTATTACAAGAACATGATCAATCTCATACATCACATATATCATTCATCACATCCTTTTGGCCATATCACATCACATAGCATGTCGTGGAATTGTCACGGCAGATGTCCTAGTGTGAGGACTTAGTCGTGAGGCCAACGCATCTATGTAGTAGCTTGAGAGGGGTTGATCAGAATCGAGAGACGCAACACAAGACAAGAATTTAGACAGCTTCGGGCCCCAGGAAACACCGTACGGTAATAAACCTACATGTTGTTTGTGGCTAGGTCTCATTATGATCCTCATGGAGTTGCCGCATAAGCCGCCTCTCCTTATTGTGTCTAGCCCTAGAGATTATTTTTTGTCCCTCTTGGGGTGCCCTGCCCCTCCTTATATATGTTGAAGGGGCGGGTTACATGACTAGTCCTAGTAGGATTAGGATTACTCTATTACAAGTGGAGTCCTAGTCTTGCTTCCTTTGTAGGAGAATATTCCTTATGCCTTTTCTCTTAAGCCGGCTCACCATAACATGAGCCGGCCTTCTGGGCCTTGGGCCTTGTCCTCTATCTGACCCGCCGTCGAGTCCACCAGTAAGTCGCCAGACCAGTGAGCCGCCAGACTCGTGAGTCGCCAATCCTCCGGTGGGTTACCAATGAAACGCCAAGTCCCAGCCGGGTCATATATCCGGCTGGGTCATACCGCGGGGTATATACCCGACATTAGCCCCCAGTTTAATCTGGATTTATCCATGTTAAACTGATCTTGCAAAATAACGCAAGAACAAATTTGACAGGTTATGCTCTAGGTTAAATATTCTTGTAAGCCGACACCTGATCATCCTTAAGTCCTTGTCATTTCCTCCTTCTAGAAAATCCTGGTCAATAGGCCGGCTTCATAATCAACTTCCTTGTAGAGGAAATATTGCAAATAATGAATCCATTTGAGTTGGTCTTCAATGCTCTGACTTGACAAAACATTTGGTCTTCAGATATTCAACTGATATTTAGTTGGCTTGAAAATGTAGAACTTGCCGAGCTATGATTTCCAAAAATCGCCGGGTTATAAAAGCTGGTGATTCTGGGTCATGACTGTTGCAAATGCCGGGTCACACAATTGATCTTCCAACTGAGAATTTGAAGACGTTCCTCCTTTATATGCATATCACTTGTAGCCCCCAAGTCTTAAGAAGAGAATAAAATGATAGCTTAAGACTTGCTTCAATATAAATGTTGCAACTTTGAAGAAATCCAGGTTGTTCATCTCAATCATTAGTCATAAACTGAATATTCCACATATGTAGCCCCCAAGTGTCGGGTTGTCATTCTTGCAACAACCTGGGACTTGTAATTGCCTTATGCTCATAAAAACTTCAATCAGTGTAGCCCCCAAGGGTTGGGTAATTATGCAATAATGAGCAGGGACTTTGTAGATATGATCATGTAAACTTAAACAGCAATGTGTAGCCCCCAAGGGCCAGCTCAGTAAGATAATACTGAGCTGGGACTTTATATATATACTTCTTTGAAAAGAACATCATATGATGTAACCCCCATCATGGGGCTTGAACCCACGTCCACAAGGTTAAGAGCTTTGTGATTTACCAACTAAGTAATGGACCCTTCAATAAAATGGAATAAGGCTTGTGTACCTTGAATTTTTGACAGGAGCAATTGGTAGCCCCCAAGGGCCGGCTCATTACAATGTGATGAGTCGGGTCTTCAATAATGTGAGAAAAAAATGACTTTGCATTATCCCCCAAGTGCCATGGTGCATGCTGGCAGTGACATGGGACTTGCATATTTGATGTAATCTCAACTTGAATAATGTAGCCCCCAAGTGCCGGGTCGTAAGCCTGCAGCGACTCGGGACTATTACTTCCATTGTAGAACAAATCATATCCATTGATAAAATAATAGCCATTGTGCTATAGCAATTTTGAAAACCTCAATCATAATACTGGTTATTGATAACCATAATAAAAATCCAGCCATGTTAGCTATTCAAGATTTGAATAATATAATCCGGTATGAAAACCTCAATCATTCAATATCATCATGACAATCTAGCCAAGTTTGTCTATTAAATATTTGAATACCTTATCGGTTGATAAGTAAATCCGGAGTTTAAATACTCAGTGGCTCTTGGACGATGGCGACTTAATGTGCATCCATTGTAATTCGGGATTTTTGTAACCCAGCATGTCATGGAATTGTCACGGCAGATGTCCTAGTGAAAGGACTTAGTCGTGGAGCCATCGCAACTAGGAATCTTAAAGGGGTTAAAACGGGACAAAGGACATGGGAGTTTATACTGGTTTGGCCCCTTGCGGTGAAGGTAATGGCTTAATCCAGTTTGAGGTGGGATTGCTTATGTCTCGATTACCAGGGAGCGAATCCGCTTGACCTAGTTCTCGATCTGATGTTACTTGTCCTGAACCGCCGTCGGGTCATCCCTTTATATACAGAGGTCGAAGCCCAGCGGCTCATAGAGTCCCGGCCGGCTCATAAATAGTGTCCGGCTCGGTCTCTCTTTCCTGCCTTACAATACAAGTTACATACATATGGCGGTTTATCTCTACGGGCCTTGAGTCGCCTTTGGGCTTTGGGCCATTAACTGAACCGCCATCCTTCCAGCATCATCTTGGGCTTTATGAATCGCCATAGGTATAACCCGGCCCCTCCTGGGCGGGTCATACCAAATAGTTATATCCCCAACATTAGGCCCCAGATTGATTTGAACTAGTTCATGTCAATCTTCAACACTTAGGAAAAATCTTTTGCTCTTCATTGTGTAAGAATTCATAACCCGCCATGACGCCCAGCGGCTCACAGAGTCCCGACCGGCTCATAAATAGTGTCCGGCTCAGTCTCTCTCTATTCTCGCCTTACAATACAAGTTACATACATATGGCGGTTTATCTCTACGGGCCTTGAGTCACCTTTGGGCTTTGGGCCATTAACTGAACCGCCATCTTTCCAGCATCATCTTGGGCTTTATGAATCGCCATAGGTATAACCCGGCCCCTCCTGGGCGGGTCATACCAAATAGTTATATCCCCAACATTAGGCCCCAGATTGATTTGAACTGGTTCATGTCAATCTTCAACACTTTGGAAAATCTTCTGCTCTTCATTGTGCGAGAATTCGTAACCCGCCATGACGTCATCTTTTGGATTTGCGATAACCTGCCATGACGTCATCTGCCATTAATTCACACCTTATCCAACATATTTCAATGGATCCTTATCTTTAGTGACCATCCCGAGAATCGAGGCGTCCTGGTTAGCTGGATAACCATATTTTCGGCCTCCTCGTTTTTCGTGCCCACTTATCAGTCTTTCCTTTATAAATAGGCACGAGTGGTATTTCTTCATTCTCCCCCTTTCCATCGTATTCCTCCTCTCGCGACCTTCTGCCTCTCGAGCTCCCCCGCTACCACAATGTGCACCATCGTCCTCGTCCCAGGCCGCTGAATCACCTTGAACCGAACCAGAGAACGGCGGTGACCCTCCGCAGTAGATCTGCACCTGTAAGTTTTTGCCTTCCCGCACCTCAGATTTGCATTAGGGTTTCTGACTGTTCTTCGTGTTCTTCACGGTTTCTTCGTAGTTCCTCCACCGCAACCTCTTTTGATCCAAAAATAATACAAAACTTACGCGATGGTTGATTTGTCTCCACTTTTGATACCAGCGAACCCCTTTCTCTAGAAAGAGATCATACTTAGAACTTACGAACTCATCTGCCCTGGTTTTTTAGGTCTAGAATAATTTCCTTTTCTGAGCATCCATTGATCCAAAATAATGATTGCAGTCTGTGAAACTTGTTTGTGTGACACTTAGCCAAACATCTGCGTTTTGATAGATCCACCCAGCCATGGCGGCTCAAATCACCGGCTTAAGTTGCAACACTCAATAGATAACATCAACCACTCATGACGGCTTAAATAACTTGACTGCTCATGGCGGTTTAAATAACCTGACATAATTAGCTATATACCATTAGGCCCCTTCATAAGTCGCCATTTAGAATATGTATTGTAATACTTTCTCTCCGACTTAAATTTGAACCAGCAACTTTATTCTTTGTTAGGCTCCCTTCTTCACAATGCCGCCCAAACCAGCCACTTCATGCAATTGGGTCAAATCCATCGTCACGGACAATACACTTGATGATTTTGTGAAGACCGGGTATCTGCCAAAGAAAGAAGTCATGTCATACAGTGCTCCTGACCCAATAGAGGAAAAGCCTCAGCCCAAAGAGGGGGAAGTCATTGTCTTCACTGATCACATGAACTGGGGCTTTTCACTACCCGGCTCAAAGTTCTACAGAGATGTCCTGCACTTTTTTGACCTCCGTCCTCAAGACATTGGACCCAACTCCGTGTCCAACATATGCAATTTTCAAGTATTCTGTGAGGTGTATCTTGAAGAAGAATCCAGCTTGCTACTCTTCAGAGAGTTGCTTTATTTGAACCGCCAGAATGAATGTGCCAACGGACCTAGTTTGGAGCTCGGCGGGATCTCAATCCAACGACGGAGAGACGCCATTTTCCCTTATGCGAATCCACCAAGTCACCCCAAAGATTGGAACCAGAGATGGTTCTAGTGCCAAGATATTTCTCCGACTGATGAGAACCCTCTAACCGGCTTTCGCGCCCTGCGCCTCAAGTCTAATCATCCTCTTCCAGACAAGTTGTCAGCTGTTGATTGCCAGAAACTTGCTCCCACCATGGCTAAAGTCAAGGATCTTTTGGGGAACTATTTAAATGGCATTGACTTGGTCCGGGTTTGGGTTGCCTGGCGGATCGTTCCGTTGAGCCGCCTCTCCGGTTTGATGTGCACCTACACGGGCGAGAAGACTGACCCTCTGAGGAACAGCCCTGGCGATTTACCTGATGATGTCATTGATGATATGACAAAGTCACTCTTGAATGAAAGCCTAGCAGATTGTGGCAAGGTGGGCTTAAGCCCTTCCTACAAAGCTAATCCGGCTCCAGCGGTAAGCTGCCAAACTAAGTAAATTACCTTCATCCTTGATGTTTTCTCTTTACTCAAACCTTTGCTGATTTTTATAGGCTGATGACAAATTTTGGAAGAAAAAGTATGATCATGAGGCTGCGAAGAGAGCCATGAAGGCCAAGAGAGCCGCCCGGAAAGCCGCCGCACAGAAGAAAGGAAAGAAGACCAGCGCCTCTGACTTACTTCGGCTAGAAGATACCTCTGAGTCGGAGGTAGCTCTTGACTCTCTTGGCTCCTTTTTTAACCACCTTATTGACACTGATTATCATCAGGATGACACGGGAATGATTCACGGAGTAGATGAACAGGTAACTATTATTTCCTCCAACTCCGAGCCTTTGCCAAGATAGAAAATCCGAAGAGTAACCCAGAAAGTAAGATTTTCACATTCCTTATCTTATCAGGATCCTCAATTTCTTTTGAAGCAACAGATTCATGAAAGCCGGAGGCGGACCCGGACCAGCAAGGACGCAGAACTCTCCTCTGGCTTACCAAATACACCAAGGAAGCGCCGGAACGAGGTCACCTCTGACTTAAATCCTTTTTATCCTTTGGCAGCTCTCACTCGTCAACCACTCAACTCTTCTGATTCAAATTATCAGGAAACTTCACCTTCCTCCGGCGACTCAATCCAGTCCAACATGCCGGCTTTTAAGACCGCTCCAGGGTAACAATGATTTACTTATCATGTATTCATTTCAATTATTTATATTTGTACTGACCTTTTTGATCTTATGCAGCGGAAAAGCAAAGCCCAGCAAGAGGGTGAAGAAGAACAAGCCGGCCGAAGAGCCAACCGTCAACGAGCCAGAACTCCAGACGGTCGCGCCTAAGGTCTCTGTTCTTGAGCCGCCGCTTGAACCGGCTCATGATACACAAACATCGATTGCTGACCCACCTGTCGATCAAGCCGCTGATGGCTCTGTAAACCTTGAAGCCTCTAGCCCGGCCAAGACAGCTGACCCACAAGATGCTGATGTTGAAATTACCAAGACCGGCTACACTGAGCCAGGGAGAACTACTGTGCTAGCCAAGTGTTCTGCCAAGGAGGAGCACCTGGAACAGCGTAAGGTTAGATTTGATGTTGCTGATTACACTCACATGAGCATCGGGAAAGTTTTTTCTGGCTATCTTAGCCAAGTGCACAACAACCATGATCTTGAAGTTGACATGGTGAAACAAATGCACCAGAAATTTGAGGTATAAACTCTTCCCTTTATAGAATCATCCTTACTATGCCAGCCCCCAAGTCTATTGCTTATGATGAATATGTTGTAGACTTAGAACAAACTTATGAGCATCAGTAATATCCTTTGGTAAAACCTGTAAAAAATCTGGCTTAATCCGTAGTCCCCAAGGGCCGGTTTAATTAGCATGAATAAGTCGGTCCTTCACCTGCTTGTGTAGAATATAGTACTTTTGTAGCTTTAACAGCAATATGCATTAGCCCCCAAGTGCCAAGTACTCTTGCTTCCAAAGTGCTTGGGACTTACTCTCATGAACCGCCACTTAGATAGAACTTTCGGTAGACATTAGCCCCCAAGTGGCAAGTGTTGTTGCTTGCAAAAGGCTTGGGACTTAATACTGTATGCTAATATTCATGAGACCCGGTATCTGTACAGGCCACCACTACTCAACTTCAATCAGAGCTGTCTGAATTGAAGAATCGCCTGGAGTCACAGGAGACTGAAACCCAAAGGGCAAATTCCAAATTTGAATTCAGTGTATCTGAACAAGAGAAATTAAAATCCGAGTTTGAGGTTGAGAAGAAGGCCTGGGCTGAGGAAAAGATTGCCTTAACCCATCGAGCCGAGAAAGCAGAGGTGGCTCTTGAAGGGGTGACCTCTGAATTGTCCAGCTTAAAATGTCATGTGTCTCAGATGGTCACAGCAATCTTTGGTACGCCGCCCTACAAGTACCAAGTATTGAATCTTTCTAGTGATCATATGAATTGTCATTAACTCACATGATACTGCTATGCGGACCCCAGGAGCACAAACCTCAATCAGGACATGCTGGTGAAGCTGAAGGCGGTTTACACGCTCGTGGAACAACTTTACACTGGATCTCAGCATGCCTTAGCCATAGTTGCCCTGTCAAACAAAATCCCCACACTCCTGGTGGATGTGCTAAAGCAACTTTCTGTGCTGCCCTAGAGATTCAATGAATTAAGGCGATCGTCTGTGAGAGCCGGAGCTGTGGCTGCCTTACGCTGGGCCAAAGCTTGGCTACCGAAATTAGACCCGGCCGACATCGCCATAGGGTATCCAAGCCTTAAGGAGGATGGCACTTCATTTGAACAGGAGGACTTTGCTGCTTGTGTGAAGGTAATACGCCATGTGGCCACCCTGATTGCTGATGAGGCGGACCTCACCAAGTACCATCCGGTTTATGATGCGGGGAATCAAAGGATGCCGACGCCGCATTATAAAGTGACAAGCCTGATCCCCCCAATCCGTAAGCATACCTTCACCCCTGAAGTTGACCCGGCCGGGCTAATTGATGATGAAGCTGAATTTGAAGCTTTGAGTGGCATTGACTGGTCATCATCAACCTTCTAGGTTAGGGAACAGGACAAAGGAGCGGAGAGGGTTGATCCAGAAGCTTCGGGCCAACAAGAGAACTGATCCGCCGGGCGGCTCATATTGTAGCCTTATTCAAAAAACAATTTAATCATTTGGACTCGGGGAGTCATGTAATAGGGTAGAAATAACTTTGCTCTGTCGTGCCATCGTGCACATTTTGGTGCTCAACACGGTTAAGCCGCCGTCTTATGTTCACCCTTATTATACTTATCATATGTTTTCCTTACGCATAAGAAAATCCTTAAACTATCCTACACACAGAAAGTGATCACAAGAGCCCTTGGCGGTTTACCGCAGGGCGGGTCATAATATCTGATATATAACCACTAATATGAAAAAAAGTAGTCACAGATAAGTCTATTATGAATCATAACTTTGAAACACAATTATAATATCATACCTGTGAATTGAATTTGCACTGTCGGTTTATATGACCTAAAGAGTAAGTGTGATAACCCAACCTTTAGAAGCCAACACTTCCAAATGGTTGATGATTATCATATGCTGGCGACTTATCGTCCAAAACCAAGCCGAGTTAAATATAAACCACAAATATATGCCTTAGATCTGAACAAAAAAGTCTCAAGACAAAACCAAAGATTGTTTTCAAAAAACTTAAGCCAAACAGAAAGAAAAATTGAGGCTTCTGATTCAAGTACGATCAGTAAACCGGACCAAAGGGGTTAAGTTAGGATTCGAATACGATCATGTAGCCCCCTAGTGGTTTTGGGGTTGCGCCGATCAAGAGGGTACCGACAGCTATGTTCTCTTTGGTTCGAATATGACCTACGTTTGAACAGGAAGCCCCCAAATGACCTTGAGAGTTTTTTAACGACTCTGATTCGAATACGATCAAAGTCGGATCCAAAAGGTGTTAATCTATGATTCGAATATGATCAAGTAGCCCCCTATTAGGTTTGGCATTGCGTCGATCAAGAGGGTACCGACAGCTATGTTCTCTTTGGTTCGAATACGACCTATGTTTGAACAGGAAGCCCCCTAGTGATCATGAGGTTTAACGGCTAGATTCGAATACGATCATGAGCCGGACCAAGAGGGTTAAGCTAGATTCGAATATGATCAGCCCCCAATTGGTCATTGGAATTATGATGATGAAGACATATGATCATTGAAGATGAAAAGGACAGAGGTCCTGCTTTATTACTTATCATAATATATACATCATCAAAAATATGTACATCTTGAGAGCCGGTGCCTCAAGTGTAGTAAGGCTGAAGATGAGCAATATTCCACGGCCGGCAGGTCTCCTCCTCCGACTTACGTGAGTCTTTGTGCTCTCGAACATTGATAAGGTTGTATGACCCGTTGTTCAAGTTCTTGCTGACCACAAAGGGCCCTTCCCAAGGTGGGGATAACTTGTGTGCATTAGTTTGATCCTGGATGAGCCGGAGCACCAAGTCACCTTCTTGAAAGGTTCTGGACTTAACCCGGCGGCTGTGATAATGGTGCAGGTCATGTTGGGAAATCGCCGAGCGGGCTGCTGCCAAGTCACGCTTTTCATCTAACATGTCAAGTGCATCCTGACGGGCTTGTTCGTTATCAGCTTCAATGTAAGCCCCACGCGGGGAAAGTCATGACAGATGTCACTAGGTAGAACCGCCTCTGCTCCATAAACCATGAAGAAAGGCGTGTAACCCATAGACATGTTGGGGGTAGTATTGATGCTCCATATCACAGAAGGTAACTCCTCCACCCAACAACCTAGCGTCCATTGCAAAGGAACCATAAGCCGGGGCTTGATGCCTTTCAAGATTTTCTGATTGGCTCTTTTAGCTTGACCATTGGATTGGGGGTGAGCTACTGATGAAACATCAACCCGAATATGCTCATGTTGACAAAAATCCTCCATGGCACCCTTGGACAGATTAGTACCGTTGTCAGTTATAATGTTGTGTAGAAAACCAAAACGAAAGATCACCTTTTTCATGAATTGAACCGTCGTGGCTGCATCACACTTACTAACTGGCTCTGCCACAACCCACTTTGTGAATTTGTCAACCGCCACCAAGAGGTCGGTCTTTTTATATTTGGACCTTTTGAAAGGCCCAACCATGTCAAGTCCCCAGGCTGCACATGCCAAGTAATTGGAACCATCCTCAATTCTTGAGCCGGCACGTGAGCTCGTCGTGAGGATTTCTGACAACCATCACATTTACTGACCAGATCCTCCACATCAGCGTGCTGTCAGCCAGTAAAATCCATGACGAAAGGCTTTTGCCACAAGGGACTTTGAACCGGCATGATGGTCACAATCTCCTTCATGAATCTTGTCGGTGTGAAAACCGGCGGATCTCGGGTAGGGGGTCCCAAACTGTGCGTCTAGGCGGATGGTAACAAGAGACAAGGGACACGATGTTTTACCCAGGTTCGGGCCCTCTTGATGGAGGTAAAACCCTACGTCCTACTTGATTAATATTGATGATGTGTATTACAAGAGTGGATCTACCACGAGATCAAGGAGGCTAAACCCTAGAAGCTAGCCTATGGTATGATTGTTGTAATGGTTGTTGTGTCCTACGGACTAAAACCCCCCGGTTTATATAGACACCGGAGAGGGCTAGGGTTACACAGAGTCGGTTACAATGGTAGGAGATCTACATATCCATGTCGCCAAGCTTGCCTTCCACGCCAAGGAAAGTCCCATCCGGACACGGGACGGAGTCTTCAATCTTGTATCTTCATAATCTTGGAGTCCGGCGGACGATGATAGTCCAGCTGTCCGGACACCCCCTAGTCCAGGACTCCCTCAGTAGCCCCTGAACCTGGCTTCAATGACGATGAGTCCGGCGCGCATAATGTTCGGCATTGCAAGGCGGGTTCCTCCTCCGAATAATCCATAGAAGATCGTGAACACCAGGATAGTGTCCGGCTCTGCAAAATAAATTCCACATTCCATCGTAGAGAGAATAATATGTACACAAGTTCGATCTGCTGACGTATTTTCTGGCATGACGTCACACCACTATCAAGCCTTTACTTGAATCGTTTTTTATTATACCACCTCAGCGCGTTTAGCGAAGCGGTTTCCTTGGCATGTCTTGTCGAAGCAGAGATCATGTTCCCCTTATTCCGGGATTCTCATCAATACGGACGTGGGTAACCCAACCGCGCCATTGATGGTGGCGCTTGGGGGATAAGCGAGTTTTACTAGGCCGGTGGGGACGCATAGTCTTCGTCCGCCTATATATAAGGGATAAGGATCCACCTTTTCACCTACACCTTCTTCCTCCTTTGCTTATCCATCTCCGCGCACTCGAGCTCCAGCGCCCAAGTTCGCACATCTTGCCTCAACCTTCTCCAGTCATGTCCGGAGCGGGAGGCAAGTGGTTGGCCTCCACCGTTAAGGAGGAGCACATCGAAAAGCTGCGGTGCCGCATACCTCTCGGGCGACATCGCGCACCGGCTGCCCGACAAGGGGCAGCTCATCCCCACCCCCCAGGCCCCATGAGAGGGTCGTATTCCTTCCCCACTTCCTCTGCGGACTGGGCTTTCCACTGCACCCCTTTGTCCGGGGGCTCATGTTCTACTACGGCCTGGATTTCCACGATCTGGCGCCGAACTTCATCCTCAACATCTCGGCGTTTATCGTCGTGTGCGAGGCCTTCCTCTGCATCCAGCCCCACTTCGGCTTGTGGCTCAAGACCTTCAATGTCAAGCCGAAGGTAGTGAAGGGCACGTAGGCGGAGTGCGGAGGCGCCATGTTGGGCAAGATTCCCAACGTCCTCTGGTTAGAAGGGGCCTTCGTGGATTCTGTCAAGGGGTGGCAATCGGGGTGGTTCTACATCACCGAGCCGCGCGACCCTACGTGGGCGGCGGCCCCCGAGTTCAGATCTGGTATCCCTATGCAGCTCACCTCTTGGAAAGAGAAGGGCTTGGTATGGGGTAGTTCGGAGGAGCTAACGGGACTCCAAGCCTGTATCCAGAAGTTGGTGAACAAGAAGCTCAGGCTTGTTAATGTGGTCCAAGTCACGCTCGTCCGCCGGATTCTCCCATGCCAAGAACGGGCATTCAACCTGTGGGAGTTCGATCCGGCACAGCACCAAGCGTTGAGCGGGCTCTTCGACACGACGTACGAAGGCGCCTGGAGGGTGCTGTTCAAGGGCGCCGAAGCTCCCGCATCCGCGACCGAGGATCACGGATTTCACTCACAGCATCCAGCTGACGAGGTAAGTGATTCTACCCCTTTACCGGACACTTATTGTTAATAGTTTGACTCTAAGCGGGTTTCAATCTCCCCTTTCCTTTGACAGGATTGGATGAGGAAGGCCGAGCAGATCATCTGCCCAGCTCCCATGCCAGAAAACCCAGTAGACGCCCGTCTAGCGGGGCTGCTGGTTCTGGCACTTCATGTGGTGCCGGAGAAGAAGGCCAAGAAGGTGGCCACGGGTACTCGAAAGAGTTCCCGCTTTCAGGTGTCCGACGACTCCGAGGTGGACTCCTCCCCCGAAGGTGAGGAGGAGGAAGAAGACTCTCTCCCAGAGGAGGGAGAGAGGAAGAGGAAGGCTTCCCCAACAGGGGAGGCCGAAGGGTCCAAGAGGGGAAGAACTATTCCCTCGGACAGCTCTGCCAACACCAACGTTGGCGGCGAAGAGTGGCCTTCAAGGGCCAGGCCTCCGGCAAGATCGTAAGTATCCGGATTCCTGAATGATTTATAATTTCTTTTTATGTCACATAGCGTCCTTCTAATGCCGCACACTGCCTGCAGTCCGGCCGATGATGATCTCCCCGCTTCGTCGAGCGGGTCGCTGGCTCCGTCCGATGTGGATTCCATCCCGACTGCCTCCACCCCTCGCGCCGCTGAGGACGCCGAGGTGGGGTCCCAGGAAGGGACCCGTCAGGAGGAGGCTCCGGAGGCGCCGCAAGGCAGCCTCCCGGACTTTGCGCCGGACTCCACACCGGAACCCGCAGTGGTTCCGGAGTCCGGCAGGCGGCCCCTTCGCAAGAAAGGCAAGACCGTGACGCCGGCGGCCTCCGTCCAACTGGAGGTGCCCGACAACTTGCTGGAGGCGCTCAAAGGCGCTTCCATCGAGGAAGAACACCGCACTATCATGAGTGCGGTGATTCAGAAGGTTCAGCTCGCCAAGAGAGGGCTGACCAAAGCCTGCAGTAGCCTTCTAACAGGCTTTGAGGTAAGAAGTTAAAAATATGTAATGTAATACCGCATAGACAGTAGCCCCTGATGCTCGGTTCGGTGTTCGGAAAGAAAAGTCGGACTGAGGATCTAAAAAAAGACATACGCAGGGTTGCTAAAAAAATTATGTCAATATGGGTTTGCAGGCTGCACTGCTGACCTCTGCCGCACTGACTGCGGAGGTCGGTGCTTTGAAGTAGGACCTCGAGCGGTCCGAGCAAGAGCTCGGCCGTGCCAAGAAGCAGCTCGAGGACAAAGAAGGTGAGTAACACCACTTTGAATAGTTACCTTACAGAAAAGGATTTAGGTTGCAATAAAAATAACAAGGATAACATGGGTACTGCAGGGGCCACGAATGAGGTGGCTACCCTGAAGGAGGTTGTGTCCGCGGCCGAACGCAATGCGGCAGCGGAACGGGCAGAGCGAGAGAAGCAGGAGGCGCGGGTGGCGGAGGTGCGACAAGAGCTCCAGGCTCTCATGGAGAAGCATGAGAGTTTGGAGCGCGACTCAAAGACTCGAGAGTCCGAGCTTGCCTCGGCTCTCGAAAGTGCCAAGTCCGCCAAGGCCGAGGCCCATAAGGCCCTTCAGGAAGTTGAGGATGTGAAGAAAATAGCGGCGGGTAAGGCATTTTTCATGCAAAGCAAGCATGTTAATGTAAACTACCTGACACTTACCCGAATTCGGACCTCTCCAGGGGCGTTTGCAGATCTGCCTCACAGTGTGTCTGATGCCGCCACATTCTACCGAGCCGAGGAGGGGAGCTCAACGGAGAAGGTCTTCTGGTCTCAGTACGCTGAGGCCGGCCATCCGGTGCCCCCTAGCGACCAGCTGAAGCAGCTGGTCGAGCTCCACAAGGTAGCCGAGCAGGCCATGAAGGGCCTCATAGTCCGGCTGTGGCCTGGAGAGGCCATGCCTGGGAGCTACTTCGGCCTTGTGCGGCGGCTGGTGGATGCATGCCCCTGGGTGGAGGTCATCAAGCGCTCCGCCTGTATTGAAGGTGCTCGCCGGGCCCTTGCCCGCGCAAAGCTGCACTGCGGCAAGCTGGATGCGGAGAGGCTTATCACTGACGCGCCGCCAGCGGGCAAGGAGTATCGTACGCCTGAGATGTACTATAAAACTGTCCTGAAGGGTGCCCGCAAGATTGCGGACGAGTGCCCCAGAGATGTAATTATGGAGTAAACTCGCTATGTGTTATCCTGTGCGCTGAAAATTTTGTTCATATGCGCTAAGCAATGCTTATTGATTTAAAATATTACCTTCTGTGCGGCCGTTTATAAAATCTGAGAGATGGCAAGTCGTCGGCTTCAGCCCCCATGCCACGAGTGTTGGGGTGTTCGGGATAAACTTGAGCACTCTTGTTCCCATTTTTGGGTCCATCTAGGGAGGCGCTCAACACAACGAACAAGGCAACCGGACTTATAATGCTTGAACACTCTCACTTAGCCATAGAATTCTATAATTTTAAATTTCGGCGAAGCCCCTAGTGTCGGAAGACCGAGTTCGGGGCGCTACCCACGCCTTGGCCGGACATTATCCGGTTCTTCGCTCGAAGCGGCGTAAGTCTTTAGGGACTCGAAAAAACCTCTCGAACAGCGACCAGTCTCTCGCCTTATCATGACAGTCAGTTTTAGCTTTCTCCACTGAGGCGCTCGCCCAGCTCAACCGGGGCGCAATCGCAGTGGTTCTCCCAGTGCTACCTTAGCTGACAGAACGGAATGTAAGGTACCAAAACATGGGAGCCGGGCAAACCCAACTATTGACCCAAGACATGATTCGGAGCCGATTCATATAATGCTATAAGTTCGGGGTGCCGCACTTGTGAAAGTGTTCGGACTTTATCACACCATGATGCGGGGAACATAATCCCCTGGTGTATTCGGCCGTACCAAAATATACGGGTGCAAGATGTCATTGATGAACATATATATGAAGTAATGCAATTATAGGCAAAAAGTGCTGCATTATTTATTCAAGGAATTCTACTATGAGTGCGGAATGATACAAATAGTGCGGTAAGCAAGGGATTGGACTAATTAAACATGTCCCCCTCTAGGGGTGGGCTGCGGACTGGTGTATATAATCAAATTTAATGCTCGTAATGGAGACCACCTGAGTGTTCGTCGCAGCCTTTTTCCCTCCCTGGCTGTTGCATTGTGAGTTCGGCGGGTGCGCCGCCGGACAGGGCCTCTGGTGAACGGAGTCCTGTATATAAGAATAAGGAAAATGAAAAATAAAAAAAAGTGACACACTTGGGAGCCCCTGGTGTGGTCGAGCCGCACTCTGGGTCTGTTGTGGTCGTGCCCCTCCCCACATGCCCATGGTATCTCCAGAGCGTAGTGATGTACGCAGAGGGCTTGTCTTGCGATCATGCGAGGGCTGGGGCTGGGGCCGCATTGCTATGCGTGCTCGGAACGTGCCAGGTGGTCTTGGTTGATGTTGCTCCGAGCGCGTTTGGCCGTGTCCGGTCGTTTAACGGCCGGACTCGAAAATTGCCTTAGAAGGCTGTTCTGTACTTCTGCCGCGAGAGCCGCTGTATGTTCCTCCGTTCGGAGGGAGCGTTCCGTATTTCCGTTGACCGTAATGACTCCACGAGGGCCTGGCATCTTGAACTTGAGGTATGCGTAATGCGGCACCGCGTTGAACTTTGCGAACGCAGTTCGTCCGAGCAGAGCGTGATAGCCGCTGCGGAACGGGACTATGTCGAAGATTAACTCCTCGCTCCGGAAATTATCCGGTGATCCGATGACCACTTCCAGCGTGACTGAGCCTGTACAATTAGCTTCAACACCTGGTATGACGCCTTTGAAGGTCGTCTTTGTAGGTTTAATCCTTGAGGGGTCTATGCCCATCTTGCGCACTGTATCCTGATAAAGCAGGTTCAGGTTGCTGCCGCCGTCCATCAGGACTCTTGTGAGGTGAAATCCATCGACGATTGGGTCTAAAACCAATGCGGCGAATCCACCATGGCGGATACTGGTCGGATGGTCTCTTCGATCGAAAGTGATCGGGCAAGAGGACCATGGATTGAACTTCGGGGCGACTGGCTCCATTGCATATACGTCCCTTAGTGCACGCTTCCACTCCCTCTTGGGTATATGGGTTGCGTATATCATGTTTACCGTCCGCACTTGTGGGGGGAAACCCTTCTGTCCTCTATTGTTCGGCGGCCGGGTCTCTTCCTCGTCGTCGCTATGCAGCCCCTTGTCACTATTTTCGGCAATTAACTTGCCTGCCTGCTTAAATACCCAACAATCTCTGTTAGTGTGGTTAGCTGGTTTTTCGGGGGTGCCATGTATCTGGCATGAGCGGTCGAGTATTCGGTCCAAATTGGACGGACCCGGAGTGGTTCTTTTGAATGGCTTCTTCCGCTGACCGGGTTTAGAGCCTCGGAATCCGGCGTTGACTGTTGTATCCTCATTGTTGTCGCCGTTAACGCGGCGCTTGTTTTTGCTTCGACGCGACCTGCCGTTGTGGTCCTTAGTATCCGGACTGCCAGCATTTTTACTGAGGTTGTTGCTGCGAGCTAGCCAGCTGTCCTCTCCCGCATAGAAGCGGGTCATTAGTGATGTGAGGGCTGCCATAGATTTCGGCTTTTCCTATCCTAGGTGCCAGGCTAGCCATTCGTCGCGGATGTTATGTTTGAAGGCTGCGAGGGCCTCTGCATCCGGACAGTCGATGATTTGATTTTTCTTTGTTAAGAACCGTGTCCAGAATTGCCTGGCCGATTCGTCTGGCTGCTGAATTATGTGGCTTAGGTCATCGGCGTCTGGTGGTCGCACATATGTGCCCTGGAAGTTGTCGAGGAATGCGGCTTCTAGGTCTTCCCAACACCCAATTGACTCTGCGGGCAAGCTGTTAAGCCAATGCCGAGCTGGTCCTTTAAGCTTGAGTGGGAGATACTTGATGGCGTGGAGATCGTCGCCGCGGTCCATATGGATGTGAAGGAGATAATCTTCGATCCAAACCGCGGGGTCTGTTGTGCCATCGTAGGATTCAATGTTTATGGGTTTAAACCCTTCAGGGATTTGATGATCCATTACTTCGTCAGTGAAGCATAGCGGGTGTGCGGCGCCTCTGTATTGAGCAATATCATGATGTAGCTCAAGGGAGCGTTGTCTGTTGTGTTCGGCCCGGCCGGAGTTGTTGTATCTGGCGCGACGGTATTCGTCGTGGGTCATGGGGCGCCCACGTGATCCATAGATGGATCTGGATTGCCTTGTTTTGTCCTCCAATATATCTCGTTTTGGGTAACTCTTGGAGGGACGCTCGAGTTCATACTCTTCGGCCGCGAGGACCTCGGTCTATCTGTCGGCCAGCAGGTCTTGATCAGCTTGAAGCTGCTGCTGCTTTTTCTTTAGGCTGTTTGCTGTGGCCATTAGCCTCAGTTTGAAACACTCTTGTTCGACGGGATCCTCGGGCACGACGAATTCGTCGTCGTCGAGGCTTGCCTCGTCTCCGGAGGGAGGTATGTAATTATCATCCTTGACCTCTTCGTCTGCCGCTCTCTCGTGAGGGCTTGCTTCTGCATCCTCCTGCGCTGAATCTTGCTGGAGGGGATTGTCTTCGGCACTTTCTAGGGTGTTATTATCTCCTGTGCCGGAATCTCCATTCTTGCTGTGGCGGGATTTAGAGCGGCGCCGCTGACGTCGGCGCTTGGGCTGTTTCTTTAAGGAATCTGCCTCCGCTGCTTCTTCGCCGTCCCCATCTTTTGGGGTGTCCACCATGTATATGTCATATGACGAGGTGGTCTTCCAGTGCCCTGTAGGCGCTGGTTCTTGTTCGTCTCCGGCATCGTCGTCCATACCGTCGATGTCTTCAGAGTCATAGTCTAGCATGTCGGTTAGATCGTCGACAGTGGCTACAAAGTGGGTGGTGGGTGGGCTTTGAATTTCTTCGTCGTCCACATCCCAACCATCCTGGCCATAATCCGTCCAGGGCTCTCCGGATAACGAGAGATGCTTTAGAGAATTTAAGATGTCGCCAAAGGGCGAGTGTTGAAAGATGTCCGCAGCGGTGAACTCCACGATCGGCGCCCAATCAGATTTGATTGGCAGGGGCGCAGGAGGTTCGGAGTCCGGCAGGGAGTCCGGCACCTCGGAGTCACGAGCTTTATAAGGGACGGGGTCAGTGCTCGGCTCCATCGCCGTGGACGTCGCAGCCCCCGAGGCGGTGTAAAGCCACCCGTCCTCGATCTGTGCAAAGAGCTCCGGACTATGGGTCGGAGCGGATTCGTGTGCGGCCTCCAAGGTACTGTCCGGCGGCAGAGTTAGATCATGTGCCCATCGTGACAGTGCGGCACGCTCGGCTGCGGCTCGGATCCATCGAAGATCAAGTCTCCGTGGATATCCGCCGTGAAGTTTAGGCTTCCAAATCTGACCTGACGGCCAGGGGCGTAGCTTTCGATCTGCTCTAGATGGCCAATTGAATTGGCCCGCAGTGCGAAGCCGCCGAACACGAAGATCTGTCCGGGGAGAAAAGTCTCACCCTGGACAGCGTTTTTGTGGATTGAAGAAGCCATCAAGCCTATCGGTGACGACATAGAGGAACTCTCAATGAAAGCACCAATGTCGGTGTCAAAACCGGCGGATCTCGGGTAGGGGGTCCTGAACTGTGCATCTAGGCGGATGGTAACAGGAGACAAGGGACACGATGTTTTACCCAGGTTCGGGCCCTCTTGATGGAGGTAAAACCCTACGTCCTGCTTGATTAATATTGATGATGTGTATTACAAGAGTGGATCTACCACGAGATCAAGGAGGCTAAACCCTAGAAGCTAGCCTATGGTATGATTGTTGTAATGGTTGTTGTGTCCTACGGACTAAAACCCCCCGGTTTATATAGACACCGGAGAGGGCTAGGGTTACACAGAGTCGGTTACAATGGTAGGAGATCTACATATCCATATCGCCAAGCTTGCCTTCCACGCCAAGGAAAGTCCCATCCGGACACGGGACGGAGTCTTCAATCTTGTATCTTCATAATCTTGGAGTCCGACGGACGATGATAGTCCAGCTGTCTGGACACCCCCTAGTCCAGGACTCCCTCAAATCTCATGAAGAATTTCTTGACCTTCCTCAGGAGAGACACAACGCTGAAACGCCCCAGTGCCACTGCGATGATGCAAATCACCATTGGCAATTGTCATTGACTTAGACCGTCGGGTTATCTACCTAGCCAAGGTTTCATCCTCAGGCAACTCGCCCTGGGTCATATAAGACAAATATGGCACTGTCCAATCTGGGATGACGTGATGAGCCGCCACCAATTGTGCTTCTGGGTTAGGAACAGCCAAGTCTTCCTCTGTAGGTAACTTGATAGAAGGGTTATGCAGAATATCCAAGAAAGTGTTAGGTGGCACCGGCTTACGCTGAGATCCCAGCCGGCTTAAAGCATCAGCCGCCTCATTCTTTCTTTGATCGATGTGTTCCACTTGATAACCCTTGAAGTGTCCGGCAATGGCATCAACTTGACGGCGCTAAGCCGCCATGAGGGGATCCTTGGAATCCCACTTGCCTGAGACTTGTTGAGCCACTAAATCTGAGTCGCCAAAGCACCTTACCCGACTTAAGCTCATCTCCTTAGCCATCCGAAGACCATGGAGCAAGGCCTCATACTCGGCTGCACTGTTAGTACAAGGAAACATCAACCTTAGCACATAACAAAGTTTGTCACCTCGAGGGGAAGCTAAAACAACTCCAGCCCCCGAGCCCTCCAATTGCCTGGACCCATCAAAGTGAATAGTCCAATATGTGTTGTCCGGCTTCTCTTCAGGTATCTATAGCTCTGTCCAATCGTTGATGAAGTCTACCAGTGCTTGAGACTTGATAGCAGTGCGTGGCACATACTTTAAACCATGAGGCCCAAGTTCAATGGCCCACTTGGCGACTCGTCCCGTGTCTTCTCTGTTTTGAATGATATCTCCTAAAGGAGCAGAACTGGCCATAGTGATGGGATGACCTAGAAAATATTGCTTAAGCTTTCGGCTTGCCATGAACACCCCATAAACGAGCTTCTGCCAATGTGGATATCTTTGCCTGGACTCAATAAGCACCTCACTGATGTAGTAAACCGGCCGTTGAACCGGATATTCCTTGCCAGCCTCCTTGTGCTCCACCACAATGTCCACACTGACAGCATGTGTGTTAGCAGCCACATATAACAATAATGGCTCCTTATCAATGGGAGCGGCTAGAACTGGCGGCTCAGTGAGCTGTCTCTTCAAATCTTCAAATGCAGCATTAGCAGCATCACTCCAGACGAAGTCGTCTGTTTTCTTCATCATCTGATACAGCGGTATGGCCTTCTCACCTAACCAGCTTATGAAATGGCTTAAGGTAGCAATATGACCCGCCAAACGCTGAACATCACTGACACACGCTGGCTTAGCCAAAGAGGTGATGGCCTTGATCTTCTCTGGGTTAGCCTCAATGCCTCTGTTAGAAACCAGAAAACCCAAAATCTTGCCTGCTGGCACACCAAAAACGCACTTGACCAGGTTAAGCATCATCTTGTAGACCCAGAGATTATCAAAGGTTTCCTTCAGATCATCTATCAAGGTCTCTGTCGTGGAATTGTCACAGCAGATGTGCTAGTGTGAGGACTTACTCGTGAGGCCAACGCATATATGTGGTAGCTTGAGAGGGGTTGATTGGAACGAGAGACGCAACACACAAGACAAGGATTTAGACAGCTTCGGGCCCCGGGAAACATCATCCGGTAAAAGCCCTACATGTTGTTTGTGGCTAGGTCTCATTATGCTCATGAGGGAGACGCCGCATAAGCCGGCTCCCCTTTGTTGTGTCTAGCCTTAACGATTATTTTCTGTCTTGTCCCTCTTGGGGTGCCCTACCCCTCTTTATATAAGATGAAGGGGCGGGTTACATGTAGAGTCAAACTCAGATTAGGACTTAACCTATTTTGACGTCTTACCATGGGCTTCTTAACGTCTTGGGCTTCTTAACGTCTTGGGCTTCTTAACGTAAGTCGGTTTACAATCCGGCTTACAATCTGGCTTACAATCGGGCTTAACTATCTGGCTTAACTATCTGGCTTAACTATCAGGCTTAACTGTCTGGCTTAACTATCTGGCTTACATGACTGTGTCTGCCGGCTTACATGAATGTGTCTGCCGGCTTAACCTGACTGTGTCTACCGGCTTACATGACTGTGTCTGCCGGCTTAACCTGCTTTACTGTTCCCGCCGGCTTAACCTGCTTAACTATTCCCGCCGGCTTATAGTCTGTCGGGTTACCAATGAAACATCAAGTCCCAGCCGGGTCATATCTCCGGAAGGGTCACACCGCGGGGTATATCCCCGACATTAGCCCCCAGTTTAATTTGGATTCATCCATGTTAAACTGATCCTGTAAAACAAACACAAGAACAATTTTGACAGATTATGCTCTGGGTTAAGAACTCTTGCAAGCCGGCACCTGATCATCCAAAACTCCTTGGTATTTCCTTCTTCTAGAAAATCCGGGTCAATAGTCCAACTTCATAATCAAAAACATTGGTCATGAAATACTCATCATTTTTGGCCAGCTTGAAGATGTAGAACTTGTCGATTTATCATTGCCAAAATATCCGGCTTGTAAATATTGATAGCACCGGGTTATAATTGTCGCTAACATTAAACTTGAAAATGTACCTCCATTTTATTCATATCACTTGTAGCCCCCAAGTGCCGGGTCATTATGAAATAATGAGCAGGGACTTTGTAAATATGATCATGAAGACTTGAGAAGCAACGTGTAGCCCCCAAGGGCCGGCTAAGTAAGATAATACTGAGCTGGGGCTTTGTAAGTGCATCTAGTGCCACCCCTAGTTGGTTTTGGAGTATTGACGACAAAGTTGGTTGAGGGACTAATGCGTTTGTGAGAATTGCAGGATAACGCAGGTAGTGTCCCTCATTGATTTGGTTTACCTACCGGAGATGACCCCTAAAAATGTATGAAGACATTGAAGACAATGGTGGTATGAGAAGATATTTCATATTGAAGACTATGACATGAGAAGACATTGCGTGAAGACTATGGAGCTCGAAGACTGTGTGGTTTCGTTGTTTCCTTTTCTTCTTTGTTGAGTCATAGGAACCACCGTACTGTTAAGTGGGGTCCAAGTGAACTAAGTCAGAGTGACTGAAGTGATGCTCAACTCAAATCCTATGTCTTCGAGCGAAGACAATGAGAGCAAACCTTATCCAGAGCTGGATGAGTCAGCTTTGCTTGTAGCCCAAGTAAAGTTGCCGCGTGTGTTTGAAATCTGACCGTTGGAACACGTGTCAGTTCCTTAGTGACCCAGGGTCATTTTGGAAAAATCAGGTCGGGTTGCCTAGTGGCTATAAATAGCCCACCCCCTACACCATAAATTGGTGGCTGCTCAGAGTTTGTGCACGGCTTTTGTCGTTTGAGAGCAACCCACCTCGAAGCATTTGAGAGAGAGAAAAATCCTTGCGAGGACAAAGCCCAAACACCCAGAGCCAAAGAGTGTTAGGCATCAGTGAAGTCTTTCTGTCTGTGTGACCTGAAGACTTATTACACTTGAGGACTGTGAATCCTCCAGCCGGTTAGGTGTCGCGTTCTGAGCATCCAAGAGTCATTGTGGATTGCCGGTGAACGAAGTCTGTGAAGGTTTGGAAGTCTCCCTTGAAGACTTACCAGAGTGATTGGGCGAGGACTGGGTGTCCTTAGCTCAAGGAGAATAAGGTGAAGACACGGTCTTCTGAGTTAAATCTTAGCCTCCCTAACCAGACATACAGTTGTCACAGCAACTGGAACTGGTCCAACAAATCATGTGTCTTCAACAAGTAACTGGTTCTATCCCTTCCCAACCTTACTTTAGTTTGTCTTCGTGAAGTCATTGCCTACTTGTGTATCTGTTTGACTTCATTGCTTGACTACTACTGTTGATTGGCTTCATACTATCTTCCATCTTGATCCTCACTACCTAGCTGCTATTAGTCCCGTGCTTTCATATCTTTGTATACTTGACTATGGCTTGCTTTGGGTAATTTATCTTCCGCTGCATTACAATTAGGTCATTTCTGTTGTTTGTCTTTGAAACTTCCATGTTTTGAAGACTTTCATAAAAATCGCCTATTCACCCCCCCCCCTCTAGTCGATAGTAGCACTTTCAATTGGTATCAGAGCAAGGTACTCCCTTGTTCTGTGTGATTCGGTTTAACCACCTGGAGTTTCAGCTATGTCGACTACAGGGATAATCAAAGTCTCTGTTGCTTGCCCCATGTTCGATGGAACTGAATATCCATACTGGAAGAATAAGATGCGTATGTCGTCAAGAATGGCGTTCCAAAAACTGGTGAAGGTGTCACCCCCACTGATGTCAAGAAGTTCATTCAACTGGACTCTGCTGCAAAGAACATCATCTGTGGTCATCTGACCAAAGGACAGTATGGCCATGTGAGTGCTCTAGAAACGTCGAAGCTAGTCTGGGACTGGCTATCCAAGGTCAACGAAGGCGTCTCAACCCAGAGAGATCAAAGAATCAGTGTTCTTCGCAACCTCTTCAACCGCTTCAAGAGAAATGACAATGAAAATGTCCAGCTCACGTTTGATCGCCTCACTGATATCACAAATGAACTTCAAGCTCTTGGCGCAACTGAGATTACCAAGCATGAAATCATCAAAACACTACTGAGATCACTTGACAGCTCCTTTGACACCCTTGCCCTCATGATACAAGAACGTTCTGACTTCAAGACACTCGATCCGTCTGATATACTTGAGAGGCTCAACACACATGAGTTCCAGCTATCTGAGAAAAGAGATATCTATGGCCCAAACTATGGCCGAACTCGTGCTTTGAAGGCAAAAGTTGCTTCCTCATCTGAAGAAGAATCTGACTGCAGTTCTGAAGGTCCTGAAGACATTGGAAGGGAGCTTGCTATGCTTGTGAAGAAATTCCAGAAATTCACAAAGAAGAAAGGCTTCAGAAAGTCTTCATGATCTAGCTCAAGGCATGATGAAGCTTCCACACATGATCACAAGAAGAGAACCTGCCACAAGTGCAAGAAACCTGGTCACTACATATCTGAGTGTCCATAGTGGGACAATGAGAAGAAGAAGAAGAAAAGCAAGGAATATGATTCCGATGACAAGAAGAAGAAGAAATCCTCAAAGTCTTCTTCCAAGTCTTCATCATACAAGAAGAGCTAATCTGGCAAGGCTCGTGCTTTTGTTGGCAAGGAAATGGATTCAGAGGAGGAGTCTGCTTCGGAGGAGGCGGAGGTGGAGTCTGGAGAGGAGTCTGACCCTGGCATTGCAAGTCTGGCTCTAGCCACAGCCTATGTCGCCAAGTCCATCTTCAACACTGAAGACAATGACTTCCACACCAACGCTGAAGCTAATGACGAAGACGATCCTACTCCCACCTACTGCTTCATGGCACGTGGTGCCAAGGTAAAATCACGCGATGCTTACTTTCAAACTTCAAGTGAAGATGACTCTGATTGTGAATCCAAACCCAGCTACAAAACACTTGCTAAAATTGCAACTGAACAACAAAAGGCTATGGAACATACTCAAAAACTGTTAGACAAAAGTGATGACCTGTTGGACGCTGAAATGACACGTTCACAGTCCTTAGTTGATGACATAAAAAATCTTCATGCTAAGTACCAAGAACTTGAAGGTCGTCATGAATCGCTCTCAACTACTTATGAAAGGCTCTCCTATGATTATCTTCAAAGGAAACAAGAGCTTGAGAAATTGAGAGCGGCTCATGAAGATCTTCAAAAGGTGAATGAGTCACTTTGCGCTCAACAGATCAGTTCTGCTCAGGATGGATTTGAACCACCATGTCTAAAATGCATTGAGTGTGATAACGCTACATCTGTTGCTGAATGTTCCACTGCTGCTACTATTTCATTGTCTTCACCTACTGATGTGGTTACTAACCCCTCTGCGGAGGATACCACCACTGTTGCTGATGAAAATGCTATGTTGAAGACATTGCTTGAAACAGGGATGTACAAAAGTTTGAAGGGACATCAGACTCTTTGCGATGTCCTCAAAAAGCAGATTCTGAACCAAAACCCTAGGAAAGAGGGTGTTGGGTTCGAAAGGAAAATGAATGTTGATGGCTCGTATTGGAAGCCTGAGCAGTACCCCAAAACCACATGGGTTGCTGCAAAGGAACCTTCAGTAGATCCATCCACCTTATCTGGCTTTACCTGTGCTAATCCTATTATCATTGATGAATCCTTTGATGCAAACTATCAGCTGTTCAAAAATCAGAATGGTGAAGTGTTTGCCAGGTACATTGGTACTAACTGCAGGAATGGACCACCTATGAATAAGATCTGGGTACCTAAGCAGTACATTGAGAATCTTCCTGTGAATGTCGTCATGACACCACCAAGGAAGAAGACAAACCCCAGACCAGTAGCTTCATGTGGCCCAAAGGCTTCATACAGATACAGGACTCACATGAGTCACCCTAACGCCAATGTTTTGCAGGGAAATCATGCTCAGACTTATGAATATGAGCGTGTATCTTCGAACCGCTATGTTCATAGGACTAAGAACTTTTCTGCTTACTCATATGAGTATCATTCATTTCCTGCAAGGCTATTTGCTAGGGCTTCAAAGCCAAAATTCTCAGATGCTGCACTAAGACTCATTGCTTCTAAGCCACCACTAAAGATGTGGGTGGCAAAGAAGAACTAACTCTCTTTTGCAGAAAACGGTCTCCAGCCAGCAATCAATGGCGTCCGATACTATTGCTGGGGACCTAAAACTCATTGAGGACGCACGATAAAATGTCATTCTATATACTTCACGTCTGAATCTTTTATCAGTCATACTATGTCCTAACCTTGATATAAGCTGTGACTATCCCTATATGTGTCAAATGCTGATGCTTCACAACACTCTTGTGAAGCCTATCCTCCTAACTGCACTGTAGGGTACATCACCAAAAGCTTTAGAATGGATTATGGACAGTGGATGCACAAATCATATGATTGGTGATCGAAGTCTTCTCATGGACTCAACCTTACGTCCATCCGACAAGAGTCACATTACATTTGCTGACACTGGTAAAAGCAAGGTATTGGGTCTAGGTAGAGTTGCAATCTCAAAGGATCAACACATGGATAAAGTGATGCTTGTTGACTCCCTTAGTTTCAACTTAATGTCTGTCTCAATGCTTTGTGACTTGAACATGATTGTGATATTTGGCAAATATCGCTGCCTTGTACTAATGGAATCTGACAAATCTCTAGTCTTTGAAGGGTATCGAAAAGATGATCTATACATGGTAGATTTCTCAGCAGGTCCACAGCTTGCCGTATGTCTTCTCACAAAAGCTTCAGAATGCTGGCTCTGGCATCGAAGGCTAGGGCATGCTGGCATGAGGAATTTGCACTCACTCGTCAAGAAGAAGCATGTCATTGGCATTGAGGATGTCAAGTTCAAAAAGGATCATCTGTGTGGTGCCTGCGAAGCTAGAAAGATGACAAGGGCAAAGCACCCCTTGAAGACAATCATGACAACATCTCAACCCTTCGAGCTGTTACACATGGACTTATTTGGACCTACTCACTACTCCACCCTCACAACAACTGCCTATCTCTATGGCTTCGTCATTGTTGATGACTACTCAAGATACACATGGGTTCATATAATTCTTTACAAGACTGAAGTGCAAGATGTCTTCAGGCGCTTCGCAAATCGAGCAATGAACAATTATGGTGTGAAGATCAAGCACATCAGAAGTGACAATGGCACTGAATTCAAGAACACTGGACTTGATCTGTATCTGGATACAATGGGAATCACTCATGAGTTCTCTGCTCCATACACACCTCAGCAAAATGGCATCGTTGAGCGCAAAAACAGAACCCTCGTTGAGATGGCTCGAACAATGCTAGACGAGTACAAGACACCAGGAAAGTTCTGGCCTGAAGCTATTGATACAGCATGTCACATCATCAACCGTGTGTACATCCATAAGCTTCTGAACAAAACATCTTATGAGCTCCTTACTGGCAAGAAGCCAAACGTCAGTTACTTCAGAGTATTTGGAGCTAGATGTTGGATCAAGGATCCCCATCACAAGTCAAAATTTGCACCTAAGGCTCACGAAGGCTTCATGCTTGGCTATGGAAAGGATTCACACTCCTACAGAGTCTTCAACCTTTATCTCTACAAAATCGTTGAAACTGTGGATGTGAAATTTGATGAAACCAATGGTTCACAGAGAGAGATTCTGCCAAGTACACTTGATGAAGCTCCTTCAAACAAGTCTATCAAGCTGATGGGAACTGGTGAAATCATGCCCTCTGAAGCACGGCCTGAAGAGGAACTTATCATCTCCGCACCAAATCAACCTGAAGACAATGCTCAGACCGAAGACAATCCTCCCAATGATGACAATGATCAGGCAGAGCAAAATCTTCGTCCTGTTCATCCTCGTGTTGCAAATGAAGTTCAAATAGAGAAGATAATTGACAGCATCAATGCACCTGGTCCGCTCACTCGATCAAGAGCAACACAGCTAGCAAACTTTTGTGGGCACTTTTCATTTGTGTCTATATCAGAACCCAAGAAAGTTGCTGAAGCTTTTATGGAACCTGAATGGATTCAAGCCATGCAAGAAGAACTTCAACAGTTCAAACTGAATAATGTTTGGGAACTCGTCAAGCGACCTGACCCTCGCAAGCATAACATTATTGGAATAAAGTGGATATATCGAAACAAGCAAGATGAGCATGGTCAAGTCGTCAGAAACAAAGCCCGTCTTGTGGCTCAAGGATATACTCAAGTTGAAGGAATTGACTTCGATGAAACATTTGCTCCTGTTGCTAGGCTTGAAGCTATTCGCATACTGCTTGCCTACGCTGATCATCACAACATCTTGCTATATCAAATGGATGTAAAGAGTGCATTTCTCAATGGCAAGATTGAAGAAGAAGTATATGTCGCACAACCACCTGGCTTTGAAGATCCAAAACATCCTGATATGGTATACAAGCTAAACAAAGCACTGTATGGCCTCAAACAAGATCCTCGTGCCTGGTATGATACAATCAAAGACTTCCTGAAGAGCAAAGGCTTCAAACCTGGATCCCTCGATCCCACACTCTTCACGAAGACATATGATGGTGAACTGTTTGTGTGCCAAATATATGTGGATGATATAATCTTCGGCTGCACCAACCAGAAGTATAGTGATGAGTTTGGGTACATGATGCAAGAGCAATATCAAATGTCCATGATGGGTGAGCTGAAGTTCTTCCTTGGTCTTCAAATTCATCAGCAAAGAAATGGCATCTTCATATCTCAAGAAAAATACCTCAAAGATTGTCTGAAGAAGTTTGGAATGGAAGACTGCAAAGGCTACACGACGCCAATGCCAGACAAACACCATCTTGGTCCCGATGACAATGGTAAAGAGTTCGATCAAAAGGTATACCGCTCCATGATTGGTTCTTTGCTTTATTTATGTGCATCTAGGCCAAATATTATGCTTCGTGTTTGCATGTGTGCTCGATTTCAAGCGGCACCAAAGGAATCGCATCACTTAGCTGTGAAGCGAATTCTTTGATATTTGGCTTACACCCCAACACTCGGATTATGGTATCCCAAGGACTCAAAATTTGATTTGGTTGGATTCTCGGATGCTGATTATGCTGGTGACAAGGTGGATCGCAAGTCTACATCAGGCACATGTCATTTTCTTGGTCGATCACTTGTCTGTTGGTCTTCAAAGAAGCAGAACTGTGTATCACTCTCAACTGTTGAATCTGAATATGTTGCTGCTGGATCCTGTTGTGCTCAGCTTCTATGGATGAAGCAAACTCTCAAGGATTATGGCATCAACCTGAAACAAGTACCTCTATTCTGCGACAACGAAAGTGCCATCAAAATAGCCAACAATCCAGTCCAACACTCGAAGACAAAGCACATTGAAATTCGTCATCACTTTCTCAGAGATCATGTTATGAAGAAAGATATTGATATCATTCACATCAACACTGAAGAGCAACTGGCAGATATCTTCACAAAGCCCTTGGATGAGAAAAGGTTTTGCAAGTTACGGTGTGAGAATATCTTGGAATCCTCTAATGTCCTGTGATTAGGCACACATCCTAACACTTATGCATGTTGATGACTTAGATGTGCAACACACAAAGTAATGTATATCTTCAATCAATGAAGATTTACACTCTGAGTGTGAATACATTAACATGGAATTTGACTTCGGAGCGCCATGATAATTGTGCGTCGTGTCTGGGTCTAATACTTCCTATACGGTGGGTAACGCCACCACCAACTTTCTCTGTTTGAAGTGTTTCACTCATGGCGTTATATTGCAATGACTTCGCATTTGGTTTGTCTTCAGTTTCAATTTGTCTTCATGACTTTCTACACTATGATGATTTGATTGCTTTCTGATATATATATATATATATACTAGTGTTCTGTCCTCTACAGCATTCACTTATAGCTATGTCTTCAAGATTGGATCTTTTGACCTAAGTGAATGTGATCGGACCCTAACCTCTCTATGCTTCCTATCTCAAACTATATCTGTCCAAATCATATGCATTCTATTGAAACTTTCAAATGTCTTCTCTGCATCCTAGTCAGCAGAAGGCAAAGAGACAAACATTAAATCTGTTTTAAATGACTTATCTTTAATGTTGAAATCCGGAGAAGCCGGAACAACTCTCCGACATGCCTGGCGGGCGTGGGAACGTGGGACAACTCTGAGTATGTTGCATGCTTGCCACGTGCCCCTCAGATGTGAACCGCCAGGGGCACAAGCGTAATTGCGCTGTGTCTCTCACCTACTTATAAATACTTGTCCCCTGCGGTAAAGAAATCCTTCTTCCACCTCTCCACCTCCGTCAAAACCCTAGCGCCACCGCTAGCTCGCGACAACACCGGCGACGAAGCGCTTAGCTGCCGTGACTTCTCTGACGCCGTCCTCATGCCGGCCGTGGACATCGTCCTCTCCGCCGTCGCCGTAAGTGTCCTCCGTCGCCAAGTTAGGGCACGGTGGGCTGAACTGCTCGGTCTCCTATTCTTCCCATCTAGCAGTTCTTCGTGCAGTAATTATAACTCTATTTTACCGCCTTTTTGATCTTCAAGATTCATCCTGTTTACCAAAAGTAGTTTCTGTCTATTCAATGTTAGATCTATTCTGTCTGCATCTCATATTGCCTAGTCGATTCACTTAGATTTCCTGTCTAGTTTGATTCCTCACTTGTACTTATTCACGGATTGGTACAAATCTAGAACCAACTCACCTATATAAGTGAATGTCTTCGCATCATGAGGTCAATGTCTTCAAACTGATTTATCTTCAAAATCTTCTGAGAATGCATATGACCTCTTCCCCTTCCCTCGCATCTCTAATGCTGTCACAGGTACATGTCCGTGGGAGAATCCCTTGGTTCTCATAGTCTGCATTCGTTTGCAGAATACTTACAGCATCATATCAATTCTCCTGAAGCCAGTTCCTCCTTGACCAGCAAGCGTAAGTCTCTGAAGCCTTTGAACGTACTGAAGCCATTCATCTTGAAGTTCATGGCTACAGAAAAATCAGCAAGGAAGGGTGGCAGACAGCGCAGAGAAGGAACATCCAAAGATCTGCCTGATGACTTAGCAGAACTATACAAGACAGATCCCGAAGAGAATTATCATCAGAGAAAGACACGAATCCAATGGATTCGACGCTATTGGGCTGAGGAGTGGTTCAGGTACAAGTTTGTGATGAAGGAATATGCAGAGAAGAATGCCATCAAGAGACCTTGGGGTGATATCCTCTATCGAGGCCTTCAACCCAAGACCAGAGCTGAAGCCATCAACCAAGGCTTCTATCCTTGCATGGTCCGTGGACCACAGCCTGAGAACGCAGATCCCACCTCACTACTCTGGTGTCGTGACGACTCTCTCTTCAAGCGCAACTACCAGTTTGCTATGGATTCGGCCAAGAAGAACAAGAAGTCCTTGGGCTTGGACTTCAACCCAGGTCCCTCTGCTCCTCGTGCTGACGGCTCCCGTGATGCTAATCCCAATGTCATCGGCCCCTTCTCCAACCTTGACGGCCTCATCACCTACATCGTGGTCCAAGGTGCCAGAGTAGATCATTCTGACAATGATGCTGACTCCGATGAAGCCCCTGCTCCTCTTCCAAAGCCGCAGAAGCAAAAGAAGCCAAAGGCTTCAACCTCAGCTGCACCTCCGAAGACTTCTCGTGCGAAGCCACTGGCCACTGCACCTCCTGAAGACAGTGTGCAGTCTGAAGATCAATCCCGTGTCTCCAAGAGAACGGAGAAGAAAAAGCAACTTGTCAGACCATCTGATCAAAGAGCCTTGACTCCTGCCGCCATTCTGCGTGAAGAACCCATTGATCTGTCAAGTGATGAAGATCTTGCTGATGATGCCCTTGAGCAGCTGATCAAGAGCAAGGAAGAAGCAGAAATCTTCAACAACTTGCCTCTCTTTGATGTGGCCATCATCCACAGTTTCATTGATGAGTGGTTCGACACCCCCAATGTCAGCTTTGAAGATTTACAGCTTCCCATCGGCCTCAGTGTCTCCTTCAATGGAGCCATTGCTTCTGAGCTAGCTCTCGCTCAGTGCATCGTTGAGCTCAAGAACAAGATTGATTATGAGAAGGCTCAATTCAAGAAGCATGTGGCCAAGCTAAGTGTTCAAGACGTCCGCAACTTCAAAGTCATGCTACATGAGCTTAAAGAAGCTTTTCTAAAGAAGCGTGAAGAAGCTCAGGGCTCTCGAGAGCGCATGAAGATTTTGGCTGATAAGTGTGTGCTCGCCTACAATGAGGCTGAGAAGCGCAAGTCACTTGGCCGTCCTGGCATTGACCCCAGGATGGCTGCAAAGAAGAAGAAGAAGCTTCCTGCTGAATAGCCTGAACCTTCAAGCCAAGAAGCCCCTCGCATTATCTTCCCAAGTAGCATGACTGGCTCGAAGCCAAAGGTCACCAAAACCGCTTCAGAACAGAAGAAGACGAGGGCTGCCGAGGCTGAAGCCAGAAAGAGAAAGAACACTGAAGCCTCTGATGCCGCTCCCTCCAAGAAGAAGCGCAAGACCAAGAAGACTAGGGCTGCTTCCACAGAGCCCTTAGTTGTTGAACCCATTTCAATGGTTCGCCTAGCGTCAGAACATCAAGAACGAAGGATGATAGTCCATGAGCCTGCTCCCACAAAGGCTCATGAAGCTGAAGACATTCCAGTAGCTGAACCCACCGCTGCTGAAGACATTGGTCATGATGACAATGTAGCTGATGATGAAGTTCTTCCTCAGATCGAACATGACGTGGTATCATCTCCTGTTCATACGAACAGCGAACTCATCAGCATTGGTCGTCCTCTGACGCCAATTGCTCAGGATGCATCGTGGGCTGATCACCCACAACTACAAGACTCCCACAGTACTCCCCAGCAACAACAACAAGCTACACCCCCCGTGCAAGAAGAGGATGAAGACTTTCAGGCCTAGCCAACTCCATCTCCTAAGGCGTTGCCAGCATTTTGCAGGCTTTGCAAAGGACAAAGGCCTCAAGTCCCTCTGTCGAGCGTTCCAGAAGGAGAAGTGCAACGTTCACCTGTTGCACATCAAGTATTTTCTGAACCTGCTCCAACTGTGAATGTCTCCGAGTCTGAAGCACATGCTGCTGAAGACATTCCGGCTGCATTAGCCGAAGAAAATCAAGAAGAAGTACGTGTACCTACTCCCCCAGTGATTGAAGAAGAAGAAGTTCCTGATGTGAACGTGCCTGTGCCCGACCCTCCTGTTCGTCAATGTTGAGGCTGCCACCGCCAACACCAATGAAGCCAATGACGTAGTCATGGCTGACGCTAATGTGGAGCCTGCACCAACTAGTGTGCCTGAAGCAAATACGACCACTGAACCTGAAACCACTGAAGCTGCTGCACCCGAATCCAATGAGGATGCTGCACCTGAAGCTAATATGACAACTACTCCCGAAGCACCTGTTGTGCAGCCTGACACCTCAGCTGTTGCCCCTGCTCCTGTTCCGCCACCAAGGCCTCAGACCATTGAGCAAGCATACAGTCATGGTCAGCTTACCACTGTCCGATGGCCCATTCTGGTGCCTCCGCCTACTGCCTCAGGACCTCAATTTGACTATCATATTGAGCATAGGCCTCAGGTCTAGAAGCCAAAGCCACGGTTGCCAAGGTTTCTAGGTACTGCAAACTCACCAGGGTCCTTTAATGCAAATGGCTTCAAAAGCCACAATACCTTCTTTGACAGCGCCAAGAACCCCTACTCCAAGCCAAGGATATCATCAGATCGGTTCTGGAGCTATCAGCAGAGAAGCTATTACTCATGCGTACTATATGATCAAGGGCGCATTTTTCCTCATATGCGCCTTGATACTGAAGCCATTGCTGGACTGTCGTGCTTAGAAGAAGCACTTGACTGCTTTCGTGATGCTGGTCCGCTCCACTTTGTGACAGACAAAGAACATTGGAATGAAGAGCTATTGCTTCAATTCTATGCTACTCTACACATTCGCGGCTACTACAGGGACATCAAGACATGGGTTCTCAAGTGGATAATTGGAAATGTTCATCATGAAGCCAAAGCTATGGATATCATCGAGCTTACAGGGCTTGCCACTCCTGGAGAACTATATGAACCTGACTGTCAGCTACACCGCAATGCAGTAGAGAGTATCTTCCATAAGCCAGAACCTAATATGAGCCAGATGTTGAGCATGATGAAGCCCTTTCCATATGACGCTGAATATCCAACAGATTTCTTTGTTGAAGACCTTGAGTATCTGCCTCGCACCATATATCATATCATCAGGCGAATTCTATGGCCTGTCAAAGGACATTCATCAGCGGCCAAGCTTGAAGGAGCTATGAAGACTTTGGTCTTCTATATTCTCAATGGCATTAGCTTCAACACTCAAGAATTCTTCATCAGGCAACTTGCTGCTTCCGGCTCTGACCTATTTGGTCTGAAGTTTTATGCTCCATGGGTCATGCGCCTCATCAAGTGTCACTCATCTGTCAATTATCAGCCCTCTACTCGCAATCATATGATCTTTCTGCCAGAGGTTGATATGTCAGTTGAAGCTATATACTCTGACCCTGCCAAGAGGCCTCTATGTCTTCAGAATGCCGAGCACCAAAGCTTCACTCAGCCTATTGAACGTGTTCAAGCAGCGACACGAATCTATCCACTGGCTGGAAACACTCGTCTGCCTCATCGAGCACCCACTGAAGCCACTGAAAGCACCATTGCACAAAGGCCTCGGAAGCGTTCTCGCGTTCTCAATGACCGAGAACTTCTTGTGGCCCTTCATAAGAAACAGGATAAGCATCATTTCTGGCTCAAGAGACAGATGCAAAGCCTCTTGGTGGATGTCAATCGCATTCGCAATCTTGCCACCAAGAACGCCTTTGTTGCTCATGAAACTTGCCGGTGATCCTGGAAGAGTTTGACCCTGCTCAGTGCTGAAGCTGATCTTCAAGACGATGGCTTCAATGAAAGATTCCAGTTTGACTCCACTCCTCCATGGACTGTTTTCCTACGTCGCACTCCATCTCTTGAAGACTCTGAATATTCTTCCTCCGCGGCAACGGTAAATGCCAGAGTGATCGATGATGAAGATGATGCTACTTCACCACCTCCTACTACTGCGCGCATCGACACTGCACCAAGTTCATCTGCACCGCCAACCAACGACGATAACCCTGCTGCTTCACCTACTCATGATGATGAGTAGATGCTCTATGTCTTCAAACCTTTTTGGTCCTTACTGACAAAAGGGGGAGAAGCGTATGAGTTGATAGTCTTCAAGCGGGTTCATATGGGCGGTTGCATTATATTTTGCCTCGTGCTTACAACTCTTGCATTTGAAGCATTTGGTTCTTTGAGTTGTAACACCTACACTTGATGTTCGTCTGCTACTTAATTGCTTTACTGTGATGCGATGATAAATTCCGCATGTGCGATGATAACTTCCGCACTTAGATCATTCTGCAGACGTCCATTTCTCATGATGCATGTCATTCTACTTGCTATATCATTTCATGCATGATGAATTATCTTCATAAGTTGAAGTGGATCTCCACAAGTACAACCTGCCATGTGCATTTGCATTCCAAAAGCAAATTACTTATATGCACATCTTCAGGGGGAGCCCTTGCAACTTATGAAGACAATTCCCTATCCTTACAATTCCACATACTTTATCCCCGTTGAAAACTTCAACCAGTTTGTCATCAATCACCAAAAAGGGGGAGATTGTAAGTGCATCTAGTGCCACCCCTAGTTGGTTTTGGAGTATTGACGACAAAGTTGGTTGAGGGACTAATGCGTTTGTGAGAATTGCAGGATAACGCAGGTAGTGTCCCTCATTGATTCGGTTTACCTACCGGAGATGACCCCTAAAATGTATGAAGACATTGAAGACAATGGTGGTATGAGAAGATATTTCATATTGAAGACTATGACATGAGAAGACATTGCGTGAAGACTATGGAGCTCGAAGACTGTGTGGTTTCGTTGTTTCCTTTTCTTCTTTGTTGAGTCATAGGAACCACCGTATTGTTAAGTGGGGTCCAAGTGAACTAAGTCAGAGTAACTGAAGTGATGCTCAACTCAAATCATATGTCTTCGAGCGAAGACAATGAGAGCAAACCTTATCCAGAGCTGGATGAGTCAGCTTTGCTTGTAGCCCAAGTAAAGTTGCCGCGTGTGTTTGAAATCTGACCGTTGGAACACATGTCAGTTCCTTAGTGACCCAGGGTCATTTTGGAAAAATCAGGTCGGGTTGCCTAGTGGCTATAAATAGCCCACCCCCTACACCATAAATTGGTGGCTGCTCAAAGTTTGTGCACGGCTTTTGTTGTTTGAGAGCAACCCACCTCGAAGCATTTGAGAGAGAGAAAAATCCTTGCGAGGACAAAGCCCAAACACCCAGAGCCAAAGAGTGTTAGGCATCACTGAAGTCTTTTTGTCTGTGTGACCTGAAGACTTATTACACTTGAGGACTGTGAATCCTCCAGCCGGTTAGGCGTCGCGTTCTGAGCATCCAAGAGTCATTGTGGATTGCCGATGAACGAAGTCTGTGAAGGTTTGGAAGTCTCCCTTGAAGACTTACCAGAGTGATTGGGCAAGGACTGGGTGTCCTTAGCTCAAGGGGAATAAGGTGAAGACACGGTCTTCTGAGTTAAATCTCAGCCTCCCTAACCAGACGTACAGTTGTCACAGCAACTGGAACTGGTCCAACAAATCCTGTGTCTTCAACAAGCAACTGGTTCTATCCCTTTCCAACCTTACTTTAGTTTGTCTTCGTGAAGTCATTGCCTACTTGTGTATCTGTTTGACTTCATTGCTTGACTACTACTGTTGATTGGCTTCATACTATCTTCCATCTTGATCCTCACTACCTAGCTGCTCTTAGTCCCGTACTTTCATATCTTTGTATACTTGACTATGGCTTGCTTTGGGTAGTTTATCTTCCGCTGCATTAAAATTAGGTCATTTCTGTTGTTTGTCTTCGAAACTTCCATGTTTTGAAGACTTTCATAAAAATCGCCTATTCACCCCCCCCCTCTAGTCGATAGTAGCACTTTCAGGCTTTGTATATAATTCATTGATAATAACATCATATGATGTAATCGCCACCATGGGTCTTGAACCCACGTCCATAAGGTTAAGAGCTTTGTACTCTACCAACTTAGTAGTGGATCTTTCAATATAATGGGCTGAGGCTTGTGTACCTTGAATTTTTGACAGGAGCAATTGGTAGCCCCCAAGGGCCGACTCATTACAATGGGATGATTCGGGTCTTCAATAAGTTGAGCAAAAAATGACTTTGCATTAGCCCCCAAGTGCCATGGTGCATGCTGGTAGTGACATGGGGCTTGCATATTTGACATAATCTTAATTTGAATAATGTAACCCCCAAGTGGCGGGTCGTAAGCCTGCAGTGACTCAGGACTATTCCCTCCATTGTAAAAATAAATCATGTCCATTAATAAAATAATAACCATTGCGTTGAAGCGACTTTGAAGACCTCCATTATAATATTGGCTGTGATATTGAATCATATTGTCGGCTTATGATACCAATGCAGTAAGGGTGATAACCCAAATCTTAGAAGCCAAGACTTCCAAATGTTTGATGATTGTCATATACTGGCGACTTATCGTCCAAAGCCAAGCTGGGTTAAATAGAAACCACATATATATGCCTCAGATCTGAACAAAAAGGTCTCAAGACAAACCCAAAATATTGTGTTCAAAAAACTTAAGCCAAACAAAAAGAAAAATCGAGGCTTCTGATTCGAATACGATCAGTAAGCCAGACCAAAAGGGGTTAAGCTAGGATTCGAATACGATCATGAAGCCCCCTAGTGGTTTTGGTGTTGCACCGATCAAGAGGGTACCGACATCTATGTTCTCTTTTGTTCGAATACGACCTATGTTTGAATAGGAAGCCCCCAAATGACCTTGAGAGTTTTTTAATGACTCTAATTCAAATACGATCAAAGTCGGACCCAAAAGGGGTTAAGCTATGATTCGAATACGATCAAGAAGCCCCCTAGTGGGTTTGGCATTATGTCAAGCAAGAGGGTACCGATAGCTATGTTCTCTTTGGTTCGAATACGACCTATGTTTGAACAGGAAGCCCCCAAATGACCTTGAGAGTTTTTTAACGACTCTGATTCCAATACGATCAAAGTCGGACCAAAAAGGGGTTAAGCTATATTCGAATACGATCAGCCCCCAATGGTCATTTGAAGCAGGGTACCTATGTTTGAGCTGTGCTTTGCAATAGACTCTCTTTGGTCCTTTTAATTTTTCCTGAGAACTCGAGCTTTGCGAGTGATAAATTCTTCTTGAGCCGGAATTTTAAACCGGATATTGAGAGCTTCAAGGCTTTGTGAGAGACAGATTTCTCTTGAACCAGATTATAAACCGGATATTCTTCATTTTGAGCCAGAAATTTTCTCTGACGGCCTTTAAACCGACAACATTTACTGAGCCATGTCCATGTAGCCCCCGAGTCTTAAAACGACTCAATGAGTTGGCTCAACATTTTCCATAGGTCACCGTGATATAGACCGGTTTGAGTCCTGCATGGGAGAACTTGCAAGTAAAAGTAATGGCTCTTTTAAAGAAAATAATATGTAATATAAAATATACTAGATGGATTTCACCTGATAAGCCAGGCTAGTGATTATCCACCGCAGAGTTGATGATCACCATGGTGAAGCTGAAATCAATCACGTGTGAGTCGGCCGTGTGAGCAGACAGATGAGCTGGCCGCGGCGTTGTAAGCCGGTGCGGACGGGCGAGTCAATCGCGGGCACGGTACGTCACACAGACGACGAGTCAATCGCGGGCGATGTCCCTGCGAGTTGAGGTAGATCAAGTTGCACGGGCGGGGGTTTGCACACCCCCGTTCAATAGCAGGTAGGCGCGGACGCCAGTGCATGATGATGCTAACGCATGCTCCATAGGCACAACTTGACACCACCTTTATAATAAATCATAGTCCTGCAAAAATATATTGCGAACCAGAATAATTGTTCTCAAACAATCTAATATATACTGATAAAAACATAGAAAGGATAGCACCTGGTATTTTTTGTCGGATGAACGTGGATACTAGGGATCCAGTGTGTTGCGAGCGCTGGTACAACCTCTCAGAAGCAACCAACGTGCGTGCCTGCTCGTTGGGCAGTTTTACGCAGGCTGACACTGATGCGGCGTCTTATACTCGATGCAGATCCAGACGATAGGAGCGACGAGATTAAGGGAACAACTCACTAAGACCCGTGCTCTTTTTTGTGTTTGGCATAATGGTCCTTGAACCAATCATACGTACATGCACTTATCCTCCGCTGAGCAAACTTGCTTGCACCTTGCTGTACGTATTCCTCTGTATAATGCACTTTTTTCTCCAGCCGCAAAACCAAAGACGTGCGCTAGCACATTACTTTGAATCATAATGATCCTCTATTAAACCTGTCCAGACCCCAAGTACCCTGCCACCTGTGTCGCATCTTGTCTCCGCATCTTTCTCTCTGTACCATGAGTACTAGCACACCCTTTTCCTCTCTGCATCTCATATTGTTTTCTCCAAATTTCGGTCCTACTGACCGCGCGCAGAGGCAGAGCGAGGAGGAGCTCGGGCGCAGGCGTCGGTGGCGGTTTAAAGTTCAGCGGAGCAGTGGGTTGCTGGGGGAGCAGAGGCGGCTGGAGGCCGTGGAACTTGACGGGCGACTCAGGGCGCAAATGCCGTGGCGACTCTGAGGTCGACGGGCTTCTTGCACCGGGGCAGCTTAGTGGCTCGGCGACCGGCGGTTTACGGTGAGGCGGCTCGCAGGTGACTCCGTAGAGGTGGAGCGAAGCAGCGGTGTCTACTTGGCGCACCGGCAACTTGGAGAAGGCCTAGCGGAGGCGCCTTATCGCACTAGCGGTTTTAACGGGAGGTGAAGCGGGAGTCACCGGAGTCGGTGGCCACGGTTGCGAGTTGACGCCGATTCGAAGCAGCGCAAGGTACGGCGGAGATCGGTCGTTTTTCTTTTCTTTCTCAACTTCTCAGTCATCTCCCTCCTTTCCTTTCTTCAGGTAACAATCAACAGTTTCAGGTGAGCATGCAGGGCGCAGCCGAAGGTGCGATGCTGTAGTGGGTGACGCCCGCAGGTTGATTCGAGCACGCGACGACCCGGCAGAAGTGGGCCACATCGTAAGCGGCCGCGAGGCCGGGCGGCTGACGATGGAGCTGTCTTGCGGAGGTAAGGGCGGCTCTCAGAGGCAGCCAGTCGGCTCGATCCAGCAGGACCGGGTGACGCGGGGTCCCGGCGAGTCTGTGGTGACTGGAAACCGTCGAGGCGAGGCGCAATGAGTGACTCGGCAAAGGCGGCTCGGAGAGGTGGAAGTAAAGCGCTCGGTCAAGGGAGACTCAGCGCCACCCCTAGCATAGGATGGAAGCGACGCGGCGGGTCTCAGCTGCAGCGACCGCTCAAACAAAAAACTGCAGGACGAAAACAGTAGCTTGGTGCGGCGTAAAGCGGAGACTTGAGGCCAGCTCGGCGCAACCACACATCTTGGTGACTGGCGGCTCAACACTGCCACGACGGTTCAGGGGATCACGGAGACCAAGCCGGCGGGCGTAACGCAAAGGAGCGCAGCGAGGTAGTTACAGCGATCGATAGCAAAAAAGGGTCGACAATTCAGCGAAGGTCGTGGCGGATCAACAAGGCGTGACGTCAGAGGTGAGGGCGGCTCACGGCCGCTCCAGAGGGGGCGACCCGGAGTTGCTCTTGCAAAGGCGAGCTAGAAGCGGAAGCGGAGCGAAGCGAGGGCAGCGCCCAAACCACCGGGTCGTCGATGTTGACTCCGAGTCAAAGTTGTTTCCAATATGGGCCATGGACCTCTGTTGTTATTTTTCATCTTTCCTTTTTCTTTTGATCACGCTTTGTTGTTTTGTCGAACCGTGAAGGAAACAGCTCCTGGAACAGATCGCTCTCCTCCTTAGGACTCGGCGGCTTACCAGGACGCGTGTAATAGACGTTGAACATGTAACCCTAAATTTCTCTTGACCAAAAATATTGCATATGATGTTTTGACTGTTTGTTAGCTATGGTGTCTTCTACGCCGGCTCTTTTTCATCCAACACATCACGAACTTCTCGATCCCTGAGACAGATCCCTCCAAAAACTCAACACCAACGTGCGCTAGCCCCACGGTGGGCGCCAACTGTCATGGAATTGTCACGGTAGATGTCCTAGTATGAGGACTTAGTCGTGAGGCCAACGCATCTATGTGGTAGCTTGAGAGGGGTTGATCGGAACGAGAGACACAACACACAAGACAAGGATTTAGACATCTTCGGGCCCCGGGAAACATCATCCGGTAAAAGCCCTACATGTTGTTTGTGGCTAGGTCTCATTAATGCTCATGAGGGAGACGCCGCATAAGCCGGCTCCCCTTTGTTGTGTCTAGCCTTAAAGATTATTTTCTGTCTTGTCCCTCTTGGGGTGCTCTTCCCCTCCTTATATAAGATGAAGGGGCAGGTTACATCTAGAGTCAAACTCGGATTAGGACTTAACCTATTTTGATGTCTTACCATGGGCTTCTTAACGTCTTGGGCTTCTTAACGTAAGTCGGTTTACAATCCGGCTTACAATCGGGCTTAACTGTCTGGCTTAATTGTCCGGCTTACATGATTGTGTCTGCCGGCTTACATGACTGTGTCTGCCGGCTTACATGAATTTGTCTGCCGGCTTAACCTGATTGTGTCTGCCGGCTTACATGACTGTGTCTACCGGCTTAACCTGCTTAACTGTTCCCGCCGGCTTAACCTGCTTAACTGTTCCCGCCGGCTTATAGTTTGGCGGGTTACCAATGAAACATCAAGTCCTAGTCGGGTCACGCCGCGGGGTATATCCCCGAGAGTCTCCTTCTCTCTGGACTTCACCACAATGTCGTCCACATAAGCATGAACATTAAGCCCAATTTGATTGTGAAGACAATTCTGCACACATCGCTGATAAGTCGCCTCGGCACTCTTGAGCCCAAAAGACATGGACACATAGCAGAAGGCTCCAAAAGGAGTAATAAAAGTCGTCTTCTCCTGGTCCTTAACTGCCATCTTGATCTGATGATAACTAGAGTAAGCATCCAAAAAGCTCAAACGCTCACAACCCGCCGTAGCATCGATGATTTGATCAATACGAGGGAGGGCAAAAGGATCAGCCAGACAAGCCTTGTTTAAGTCCATGTAATCCACACACATATGCCAGGTGCCATTCTTCTTAAGCACTAGCACCGGGTTAGCCAACCACTCTGGATGAAAAACTTCAACAATGAACCCGGCCGCCAAGAGCCGGGCCACTTCCTCACCAATGGCCTTACACCTTTCCTCATTGAACCGCCGAAGAAATTGCCTGACCGGTTTAAATTTTGGATCAATATTGAGAGTGTGCTCAGCAAGTTCTCTCGGTACACCCGGCATGTCAGAAGGTTTCCATGCAAAAATGTCCCGGTTCTCACGGATGAACTCGATGAGCGCGCTTTCCTATTTAGGATCCATATTAGCACTGATACTGGACTGCTTAGATGAATCTCCAGGAACAAAATCAACCAGCTTGGTGTCGTTGGTCGACTTAAACTTCATCACCGGCTCATGCTCTGTGGTTGGTGTTTTCAAAGATGTCATGTCCGCCGAGTCAACATTGTCCTTGTAGAACTTCAACTCCTCTGTTGCACAAACAGATTCAGCGTAAGCAGCATCGCCGTCCTCACATTCCAGGGCTATCTTCTGACTCCCATGCACTGTGATGGTTCCCTTATGACCCGGCATCTTGAGTTGTAGATAAACATAACATGGCCGTGCCATGAACTTTGCATAAGTCGGCCGTCCAAACAAGGCGTGATACAGGCTCTTGATTTTGACCACCTCAAAAGTTAACTTCTGAGCCCTAGAATCATGCTCATCTCCAAGGGCCACTTCCAACTCAATCTTACCCACTGGGTACGCCGACTTACCAGGCACCACTCCATGGAAAACAGTGTTGGATGTCCTAAGATTTTTTTCAGTCAACCCCGTGCGACGGAAGTCTCATAATAAAGGATGTTGATGCTACTGTCTCCATCCATGAGCACTTTTGTGAATTTGTATCCACCAACCTGAGGTGCCACCACCAAGGCAAAGTGACCCGGATTATCAACCCGGGGAGGATGATCCTCCCTACTCCATAGAATAGGCTGCTCAGACCATCTCAAATAACGAGGAACCGCCGGCTCGACAGCGTTCACAACCCTCTTATGAAGCTTCTGGTCCCGTTTGCACAAACTGGTGGTAAACACATGATACTGCCCACTATTCAGCTGCTTTGGATTGCTCTGATATCCAAGTTGCTACTGCTGCTGACCTCCCTGTCCAGACTGCTGATTATAACCACCCTGATTATTTTGAGGGCCTTGAAAGTTAGAATTATAACCGCCACCCGGGCCATGAAAACCGCCGCCGCCTGAGCTGCCGCCCGGCCCATGATTGTTGTCAAACATGTTAGAATTATTGAAAGCCTTCATGATTGTACAGTCCTTCCACAGATGAGTGGCCGGTTTCTGCTGAGTACCATGCCTCGGACAGGGCTCATTTAGCAACTGCTCAAGAATGGGACCTGACCCGCCGGACCGAGGAGGCGGTCTCCCCTTACGTCTTTGATTATTGCCCTGCGCATTGGTGTTAGCCACAAACTCCAAGACATCATCAACCTTACGTTTATTATTGCCTCCTTTATTTGTCGGGTTATGCTGAGGACCCTTGGCGTTGCTGCTCTTCTTTCCATTCCCTGCCTTCTCGTCGTCAGACTCGGGATCCTTGGTACTATCAGAGTCAGCATATTTGACTAGAGCCACCATCAGCTGGCCCATGTCATTAGAATCACGCTTGAGCCGCCCCAGCTTCTGTTTCAGAGGCTCAAAACGGCATTTTTTTCTCCAACATTAAGACTGCAGAGCCGGCATCCATCTTATCAGATGAATGTATTATGGCCTTGACCCGGCGCACCCAATGGGTCGTGGACTCGCCCTCCTCTTGCTTGCAATTAGTCAAGTCCACAATCGACATGGGCTGCTTGCATGTATCCTTAAAGTTCTGAATAAAACGAGCCTTTAACTCTGCCCATGGACCGATGGAATTAGGTGGCAGCCCCTTCAGCCAAGTGTGGGCCGTTCCATCCAACATCATGGTGAAGTACTTGGCCATTGCAGCGTCACTAACTTCCAGTAGTTCCATGGCCATCTCGTAGCTTTCGATCCATGCCCCAGGTTGTAAGTCGGTCGTGTAATTAGGCACCTTTCGAGGTCCCTTAAAATCCTTGGGCAACCACTCATTACGCAGAGCTGGTACCAAACAAGGTACGCCTCCAGTCCTAGTGGCCACGCCTGCTTCAATTGAAGTCGTCAGATAAACCGGAAAGGACTAGTAAGCCGCCCGCTGAGCCGCCTACTCAGCCGTCTGCTCAGCCTCTTGACGTGTCATGTCTTGATCAACCAAATTACGAGCTCCATCACGAGCGGGGTCATGCCCGCCTGGCTGGTCACAGCGTCAGGCGTTGCTTGAAATAGCTGTTGAATCCATGTGCCTGCTATAGCTCGGGCTCCGGCTTGGGCGAGGGGTCGAATGAATCATGTCTCAACTATAAGAATATGCCTCCTGCTGCGCCAAAGCCGTCTGAAGAAGTTATCCGACCCTTCGTGTTTCAACCGTCGTTGGAGAGTCGCCATCCACCGGGAGAGCCGCCAATCGTGCCGCCACAGCGATCATGTTCTCCAAAGGGTTAGAATAATGACCCGGTGGTGTTGGTACATAGTGGGGTGGAGTAGTATTCAGACGAGGAGGTTCCACCACCCGTGGCTGAACCAGCGTCCCAGCCCCGAATGTTGCAACCCGGTTTACCTCCGGCGGGTTACTGGGGCCTGCACCGGCTGTGCGAAAGTGGTTTCTAGGATCATAAACTGGAGGCATACGGGATTGAGCCTTCTGGTGCCTTCTCCTCATGACCTCATTAGAAGTGTTCTGATCCATCGTCAGCTGGAAAGCCTCTGATTGAATCTGTTGGGCCCGAGCATCCAAATCCACCCGCTCTGCGGCCATCCTGACATCCTCTACTGCCAGGTTTTCCTTGGCTTGTGCTACCTCCGCCTGCCCCGGCTGCCACCACTGCTGCTGACCTGAAGGTTATTGTCGCCGCACTCGTAGAGTTTTGCATGGGTTGTGTGCCAGCCATGAAGATCCCAACTCTGCTCGGTGGCTCAAAGGGGTCCAGAATAGTGCTGCCATGGAACAGCCCCCAAGCCCGCCGTCTTGTAGTTGATACAACGAATCCGTATCACCCATGGACGATTCGCCATCAGAGTAGATGGCCGTCTCACCGCCAGACACAGATCCTTCAGAAAATTCCCCTCCATGGATGCATTCCACAAAGGCACGCTGAGGGAGTCCTGGATTAGGGGGTATCCAGACAGCCGGACTATATACGTTGGTCGGACTGTTGGACTATGAAGATACAAGACTCAAGACTTCATCCCGTGTCCGGATGGGACTCTCCTTTGCGTGGAAGACAATCTTGGCGGATCGGATGTTAGATCTCCTTCTTTGTAACCGACTCTGTGTAATCCTAGGCCCCTCCGGTGTCTATATAAACTGGAGGGTTTAGTCCGTAAAACAACAACAATCATAATCATAGGCTAGCTCCTAGGGTTTAGCCTCTACGATCTCATGGTAGAACAACTCTTGTAATACTCACATCATCAAGATCAATCAAGTAGGAAGTAGGGTATTACCTCCATCGAGAGGGCCCGAACCTGGGTAAAACATCGTGTCCCCTGCCTCCTGTTACCATTAGCCTTAGACGCACAGTTCGGGACCCCCTACCCGAGATCCACCGGTTTTGACACCGACATTGGTGCTTTCATTGAGAGTTCCTCTGTGTCGTCGCAGCAAGGCTTGATGGCTCCTTCAATCATCAACAACGCGGTCCAGGGTGAGACTTTTCTCCCCGGATAGATCTTCGTGTTCGGCGGCTTCGCACTACAGGCCAATTCACTTGGCCATCTGGAGCAGATCGACAGCTACGCCCCTAGCCATCAGGTCAGGTTCGGAAACTTGAACTACACGGCCGATATCCGCGGAGACTTGATCTTCGACGGATTCGGGCATATGCCAGGAGCGCCGAACAGTCACGACGAGCACGACTTAGATCTGCTGTCAGACAATATTCGGGATATCGCACCTGCAGTAGCTCCGGACCTTAATCCAGGGCAGATCGCGTCGTCCGAGGACGGGTGGATAGACCCCACCCCAGAGGCCGCATACTCATCGGCAGTAAAACCGAACACAGACTCCACCTCTAAGGAAATCTGTGTCACTGGGCCCCCGGACTTGTGTCCGGCTGTAGGTTCCAGACCGTACGCACCCGGGTCCATCGAACCCGAATGGGCTTAGGTAATGGAGTTCACCGCTGCGGATATCTTTCAGCACCCACCCTTTGCCGACGTGCTAAACTCTTTAAGGTCTCTCTCTTTGTTAGAGGATTCTTGGCTGAACTATGTCTGGCTCGAGGGGGCTTCGGACGATGAAGAAAATCTCCACCCACCCACCACCCACTTAATAGCCACTATCGATGACGTAACAGACATGCTTGACTTCGACTTCGATGACACCGACGGTATGGACGTCGGCGTAGGGGACGATTTGGAACCACCACCCACGGGGCGCTGGACTGCCACCTCATCATATGATATATATATACATGGTGGACACGCCTAAAGAGGACAATGGCAACAAAAAAGACACAATGGAGGATAAAACCCCCAACAAAAGCCAAAACGATGACGCAGACGCCGCTCTAAGTCCAGCCACAGTAAAAATAGCAATAACAACGCTGGAAAAATCGACACCCCTGTCAACTCCAAAGGCAACAATGACCATATGGACCCAGCGATGGAGCCGGATGAGACAGGTCACACCAAACACAGCCCGGAGCAGACGCCCAATCACAGCGATCCCGAGGGCCGAACTCATCAACCTGCCTCCGAAGAAGAGTACAGTCCGGACGATGATGCATTCATCATCCCGGAAAAACGTTTGGAACGAGATAACATCCGCAGAAGGCTTATGGCCACTGCGAGAAGCCTAAAGAAGCAGAAGCAAAGGCTTAAGGCCGCGCAGGAAACGCTCAACCGCAGATGGAATAAAGTGCTAAACATTGAAGAAAAATATGGCGACGATCGCCACACAAAGAGCTACCCAAAGCGCAAGCTGCTGCCAGAATTCGACGATGAGGCCATTCTGCCGAAGAACTATACGGCCAATAGGCCGGACCAACCACTTCATGACCGCGATAGAGCAGCTACTGACGTCGCGCACGATTTATGTGAGCTCCTGGACAAAAAGGCTGGCGCGACTAGGTCCATCTATGGATCTAGAGGACATGCTCCGGCACAGGACTACGGTCACCAAAATGATCAGACTGGTCGAATACCAGTTCGGAATCAACACCGGACACAACAACAGTCGACAGCACGCCACAACATGTCCAGATATAGAGGGGTTGTGCACCCTCTGTGTTTCACCGAAGAGGTACTGGATCACGAATTTCCATAGGGATTCAAAACCGTGAACATAGAGGCATATGACGGAACGACAGACCCTGGGGTCTGGATTGATGATTTTATCCTTCATATCCACATGGCTCGTGGGGACGACCTCCACACCATCAAATACCTACCCCTCAAGTTGAAGGGGCCAGCTCGGCACTGGTTGAAAAGCCTCCCCGAAAATTCAATCGGAAGTTGGGAAGAACTTGAGGACGCTTTCAGGGCCAATTTTCAAGGAACCTATGTCCGACCTCCGAACGCTGATGATTTAAGTCATATAATAAAACAGCCCGGAGAGTCCACCTGTAAGCTTTGAACAGATTTCTCACTAAGAAGAATCAAATTGTCGATTGTCCGGATGCCGAAGCCCTAGCGACCTTCAAGCACAGTATCCGAGACGAGTGGCTCGGCAGACACCTCGGCCAAGAAAAGTCAAGGACAATGGCAGCCTTAACAAGCCTTATGACCTGCTTCTGCGTGGGTGAGGACAGCTGGTTGGCCCGTAGAGGCACCAGCGACCCGGGCACATCCGAAATTAGGGATGGCAACGGGAAGCCACGGCGCAAGAAAAACAAGCGTCGAAACAAGGAAGAAAGTCCGGACAACATGGCGGTTAACGCTGGATTCAGGGGCTCTCGACCCGGTCAACAAAAGAAGCCATTTAAAGGCAGCAAAGAGGGACCGTCCGGCGTGAACAAAGTCCTGGACAAATTGTGCCAAATTCATGGCACCCCCGAAAAACCTGCGAACCACACTCACAGAGAATGTTGGGTCTTTAAGAAGGCCGGAAAGTTAAATGCCGAACACAAGGGAAGGGAAACACCAAGTGAAGACGAGGATGAGCCTCGCCAGCTGAACACTGGGGGACAGAAAAAATTCCCACCAGAGGTAAAAACAGTAAACATGATCTACGCGACTCACGTACCAAAGAGAAGGAGCAAACGCGCGCCCGGAGACGTATACGCTGTAGAACCCGTTGCCCCCAAACTCAACCCGTGATCGGCCTGCCCGATCACCTTTGATCACAGGGACCACCCGACTAGTATCCGGCACGGAGGATCGGCTGCCTTGGTGCTCGACCCAATAATCGATGGATACCATCTCACTCGTGTCCTCATGGACGGCAGCAGTAGTCTCAATCTAATATATCAGGACACTGTCCGCAAGATGGGGATAGACCCATCTAGAATCGGCCAAAGTAACACCACCTTTAAAGGGGTGATACTAGGCCTTGAGGCCTGCTGCAGGGGCTCCCTCGTATTAGAGGTGACATTCGGTTCGCCCGACAACTTCAGAAGCAAAGAATTACTCTTCGCCATCGCTCCCATCCAAAGCAGTTATCATGCATTGCTCAGAAGAATGGCCTTCGCTTGCTTCAATGCAGTACCGCACTATGCCTACCTTAAACTCAAGATGCCCAGACCACATGGCGTCATCACTGCTAGCGGAAACACAGAACGTTCCTTACGTGCGGAAGAGTATGTGGCGGCTCTAGCAGCCGGACACTAAGCGGCCTCTCCTATCAGAACGCATGATCGGTCGTTAAGACCACGGACACAGTTAAATGAGTCTGGCGCACCACCATCGGTAACAACCCAGATAAACTTGAGCCGGGTGCTATACAAGTAATCCCATAGAGGACATTAGGGGTTGCAAACATGCAATAAAGCCCACCTTTTGGCTTGACCTTATTAACAGGCCAATATCTTACACTTCTACTATCCATTGCTAATAACCAACTCTTCGCACGATTACGCCATACTCTTTTACTTGAGTTCTCCTTTTTACAGACACCATTCATGCGACACCCTACCAGGACACGGCACAACGGAGACAAAGGCGCAGACGTGCAGCAGGGCCCCGCTCAAAGGTTTCTCTTTAGATTAAGCCCCTGTGTAAACCTTCTTTATTGTCTCTTGTTGCTTGACATCCCATGGGTACTCCATACACCCATAGGGGATACTGCCGTTATTGGCATTTCGACATGATAGACTAACGCACGTACCTAGCAAAACAGGGTTCATAATTAAGGGCGCTACTCAGCCCAGTATATGTTATAAAGTCCGAATACCTTCGGGAGTATTCGGCGTCGCGAGTTTGGCCTTATATGCATCAGCTCCGAATCATGTCTTTGGTCAAATGTTGGGTTTGCCCGGCTCCTGGGTTTGCTGCCTTCGTTCTGCTTCTATCGGCTAAGGCGGCCAAAGGAGAACTACTGCGATTGTGCCCTGGTTATTCCGGATGAGCACCTCAGTAGAGAAAGCCAAAAACTGATTGTCATGATATAGCGAGAGACTGGTCAACCACTCGAGGACTCATCAGAATCTTTGGGATTCCTCCGCATTAACGAAGGGCCGTTTCCCGGTCATGTACATACGCGCCCGTATCCGGATGAACGCGAAGGTACCAGGGGCTACATAGTAGCCCCACCGTCAAACTCCTATGGCTAAGTGAAAGTGTTAAAGCTATATAGTCTGGTTGCCTAGTTCGACGTGCGATCACCTTCTTAATGGACCAAGATGTTGGATCAAGTGTGATTACGCACATTTTTTCGAATACCCCCACATTGTATGCGTGGGGGATGAAGCCAACAACTGCTAACTTTCAGGTTATATATATATATATATATACATCAAACGGCCGCACAGGAGGCACAATAAAACTTTCGGGTGAAAGTATAAACATAGCCTCTATAATCAAAATAGAATTGTTTTTACAATTGAACGACTTGTCACTCGAACATGACACTCTTCGAGCACTGAGCCTCTATTAAACGAGCACCTTCTTTCACCTGCTCAAAATAGTGCTCGGCTGGATCCTGGCTTCCTGCCGGATTCTGGGTTGCAATGATGGTGGCCTCCATATCCGCCCAATATGTTTTAACACGGGCAAGAGCCATCCGCACACCCTCTATGCACGCCGACCTCTTCATGGCATTGATTCGTAATACGGCGCCAAGGAACTGTTGCACTAAACCAAAATAACTGTCCGGCCTCGGTCCGTTCGGCCATAGATGGTCTATTACAGACCTCATTGCAAGACCGGACAACCTATGGAGCTCGGCCATAGCGGCCATCCTTTCACTCAATGGCAACGAGCGTGTTGGAGCACTGAATTGCGACCAGAACAGCCTTTCTACTTCACTATCTTTTTGGTCCTTGAAAAACTTGGTCGCATCAGCTGTACTTTTTGCCAGATCCGCATACGCGTCTACAGCGCTCCAAAGCCTATCCAGAGGAGTGTACTTGGATCTAAGAACTTCATCCGCAACAAATAGGGGTTTCCAGCCGCGATTTCTCCGGCATGTCGAAGCTCCTCCCGCGCATTCCTAATTTTGGAACGCGTCTCCTTGGCTGCATCAAGGGCCTTCTTCATGTCTGCCGACTTCGCCTGATTCTCCTTTTCAAGGAGCTCATACCGGCCGGTGGCGTCTCTCAGCTCCACAGCCATCTCGGCTATTTTATCTTTGCTTCGGCGATGAGCAGCCTGTTCGGCTCTCAAACCTTCGGCCGCCTTTAGGGCAGCCGCATTGCTAGCACGGGCTTGTTCCTTGGCTATGGCAAGTTTCGCCCTCAAGGCCTCCACGGCAGCAGCTCCACCTACAGCCAAAGCATATCACATTGACATTATGCCCCTCCTAATATTTCCTATAAACAGATGAAAAAAAGAGAGCACATACTCTATGACTCGTCAAGCCGCTCGTTTACCAGCGTGATGTCGGTGTCCACCACACCAATTTGCCGCCTCAGTTCGGCGAATTCAGGGGCCCGGTCTACCGCCGGACCCTTAGCCACCTGCGCATGAATGCAGTGTGATCATTACTTGAGAGTGTGATCCTTCATTTGCCGCCTAGGGCTGGCAACCAGAGTCTCAGGGGCTACTATCTATACGGAGCACACCTAGCGCCATTCAACCCGCTTGTGGCAGGTGAAATCTTCTCAAACACCGTGCCCATTAACACATGGTGATCCTCCGAGAGAGAAGCTTGCTCCAGAAGGCCCGTCAGCGTGTCCGGCCGGTCGTCGGACTGTACCGGACCCTTCTTATTGCCCCCGTTGGGAGCCGAACGCTCCGGGCTCAGGGCGGCCGAAGTGTTAGCTTCTGGCCTCGGCGAATCTAGATTCCTCCGTGACGACACCTCGGGGTAGCCCGCCCCATGGGGCGGAGAGGCAGGTGGGGTTTCACTCTCCATCATCTCCGGAAGAAGATCCCCCGAAGATGAACTCTGTCGAGAAGAGCTACTAGCCGGACTGCAAAGGATGGATCCTGGTTATTGTTCTCGGAGGAGGAAGCAGTAGCTTTGTATTTACGATTAACTTACAGCTCAGTGGAGGGCTGGCCCGTTTGCGGGCATGGTGCGGTGAGGACGCCCTTCGGGGCAGGGCCCCCTGGTGAAGTTTTCTTCCCTTGTCTAGGCACCTCCGTTTCCAAGTCTTCGGAGGCGGCCCTCTTCTTCTTGCGGGGGGAGGAAACCTTAGATTCCCCTCCCCGACTATCCTCCTTCGTGGAGACAGTAATTCCCCCGGTTTGGATGTGCAATGTGTGAAGCTCTGCTTCTATTCTTCCCTTCGTCTTTCCCCGAGGGCACTCACGTCTAACCATCTTGGCTATTGCAGGACTAGGCGAGCCTTTAGGAAGTGGTGTCGGACACCTGATTCTCTCCGCCTTGCTGAGCCAATCCTGGCCGCGGATGGTTTTCAGAATAATGTTGTGATAAATATAAACGAAGTGTTCGGTTTCAGGGTTACTTACTTGGGTATCTGGGCGGTTGCAGCTCAGGCCCGCATCCTCGGTGGTGTCCGGACACTTTACTTGTGGTCCGAAGAATAACCTATACATCACTTCGAGCATCATGCCGAAGAAGTGCTGAATAGTTTGTAGACCTTCCGGGTTGAACTCCCACATCTGGAGAGGCCGACGTTTGCACGGCAAGATCCGTCGGACTAACATTACCTGAATTATGCTGACAAGACTGATGTCCCTCTCAAGAAGCTCCCGAATGCGGCTTTGCAATGTCGGTACGTCATTAGCAGGCCCCTAGTCCAGTCCCACGTCGTCCCACGATGCTAGTTGAGATGGAGGGCCCGAGCGGAAGTCGGGGGCAGCCGCCCACTTTGTGCCTCTGGGAGCCGTGACGTAGAACCACCTCCGCTGCCATAGATCGGACACCTCCGGGAAGAAACCCTCTGGCCATGGGGCATTGGCGTTTCTGCTTATTGCAGCGCCTCCGCACTCCTCGTGTCGCCCCTCGATCGCCTTCGGCTTTACATTGAAGGTCTTGAGCCATAGACCAAAGTGCGGGGTGATGTGGAGGAAGGCTTCGCATACGACGATAAATGGCGAGATGTGAAGGATGGAGTCTGGAGCTAGATCATGAAAATCTAGCCCGTAATAGAACATGAGCCCTCTCACGAAGGGATCAAGGGTGAAGCCTAGGCCACGGAGGAAGTGAGAAACAAATACGACGCTCTCGTTGGGCTCGGGAGTAGGGATGACCTGCCCTGGAGCAGGAAGCCTGTGCTTGATATCGACGGTCAGATATCTGGCCTCCCTAAGCTTCGCAATGTCCTCCTCTGTGACAGAGGAGGCCATCCACCGGCCTTGAAGGTTGGATCCGGACATGATTGAAAATCCGAAGTGCCTAAGCTTGAGCTTCGGGTGTTGGAACTCGAGATGCGGAAAGGCGCAAGCGTGGTAAGAGAGAGGGATAGGCCTCGGCCCCTCTATAAAGGGGGTGAATATCAAGCGTCCTCAGCATAATTGCTTGGGACTTGCCTAAAAACATGGAGTTATACCAACAGGCGTAGTGGGGTTGCCCGCACCCGTATTGATGGGAATCCTGCAGTAAGGGGAACACGATCTCTGCTTCGACGAGGCGTGCCAATAAAACCGCCTTGCAGTGTGTGTCGTGGCAGGCTGAGAAAAATCGGTTCGTATCAAGCCAGGCCGCGGCGTAAGGGCACACCGTGAAAAATTGTCAGCGGATTAGATTTGTAAAGTTTTATGCTCTCTACGGTGGTGTGTGGAAATTATCTTGCAGAGCCGGACATGGTTTAAGTGTTCGAAATTTACTTTGGAGTATTCAGAGATGGAACCCGCCTTGCATTGCCGAAGACAATCTGCGCACCAGACACATCGTCATTGAAGCCTGGTTCAGGGGCTACTGAGGGAGTCCTGGATTAGGGGGTATCCGGATAGCCGGACTATATACTTTGGCCGGACTGTTGGACTATGAAGGTACAAGACTCAAGACTTCGTCCCGTGTCCGGATGGGACTCTCCTTTGCGTGGAAGACAAGCTTGGCGATTTAGATGTTACATATCCTTCTTTGTAACCGACTCTGTGTAACCCTATCCCCCTCCGGTGTCTATATAAACCGGAGGGTTTAGTCCGTAAAAAAACAACAATCATAATCATAGGCTAGCTCCTAGGGTTTTGCCTCTACGATCTCATGGTAGATCAACTCTTGTAATACTCATATCATCAAGATCAATCAAGCAAGAAGTAGGGTATTACCTCCATTGAGAGGGCCCGAACCTTGGTAAAACATCGTGTCCCCTGCCTCCTGTTACCATTAGCCTTAGATGCACAGCTCGGGACCCCCTACCCGAGATCCGCCGGTTTTGACACTGACACACGCTTCACGGCGGGCTGAGCCCTGGCGGGTCTCGCACGCTGAGCCGTCTCGATGATGTCGGTGCAGATGTCCGGCTCAGGGCCCGGCTCGCCGATCTTGCCGATGAAGACGTGGATTCCACCAAAGGGACCCGGTACCCGTACTCAATTGAGCCGGCATCGGGGCCCCAGCCTGCGTCGTCGATGTAGAGCTTGCCGTGACGACTCTTTGTCATCCGGCCCACAGCATATCCCTTGAGCCCTTCGAATCTACCCTTCAAGAACTCAAATCCACCTTGCACTGGCCCCACGGTGGGCGCCAACTGTCGTGGAATTGTCATGGCAGATGTCCTAGTGAAAGGACTTAGTCGTGGAGCCATCACAACTAGGAAGCTTAAAGGGGTTAAAACGGGACAAAGGACACGGGAGTTTATACTGGTTTGGCCCCTTGCGGTGAAGGTAATGGCTTAATCCAGTTTGAGGTGGGTTGCTTATGTCTGGATTACCAGGGAGCGAATCCGCTTGACCTAGTTCTCGATCTAATGTTACTTGTCCTGAACCGCCACCGGGTCGTCCCTTTATATACAAAGGTCGACGCCCAGCAGCTCACAGAGTACCGACCGGCTCATAAATAGTGTCCGGCTCGATCTCTCTATTCCTGTCATACAATACAAGTTACATACATATGGCGGTTTATCTCTACGGGCCTTGAGTCGCCTTTGGGCTTTGGGCCCTTAACTAAACCGCCATCTTTCCAGCACCATCTTGTGCTTTATGAATTGCCATAGGTATAACCCGGCCCCTCCTGGGCGGGTCATACCAAATAGTTATATCCCCAACACGGCGGCTTATAGCCTTTGTGAAAAACAATAATTGATAGCCCTTTTGAAACACCAATTTCAATTTTTGATGATGGGCTTGAACTTAATCATTTATGTAAGTCATAGCTCTGCAAATCCTGCACAGAGTTTAAACAACATATGCCCTGGCAACTTAACGTCAAAAGCCAGGGCGTGTTATCAAACCTCGCATATACATATAACCAAGAAAACATACTAGTAGGATTGATTTATACTGCTGGCTTACATTGCCATCCCAGTGAAGGTAACAATCCAATGATTTATAAGCGCATGATTCCAATGGCACAATCCAAAATATACTGGCGACTTAACGTCAAAACCAGGGCGGGTTATCAAACCTCAGATAACAAAAATGAATATCATACCTGTGATACTTACGAACATTGTCGGCTTATCATGCCAGTAAGGGTAATAACCCTGAAGATATAGAGCACAACGCGTTGTCCACTTTAGTCACGCCGTCGACTTATCACGCCATATGCAGCAAGGGGTAATATCCCAAAACTTAGAGCACAGCGCTGCCAAGTATATAAGATCATCATACACTGACGATTTATAGTCCACAGCTAGGTCGGGTTAATAAACACCAATAATTTCTCATCATACACTAGCGTCTTATAGTCCAAAGCCAAGCCGGGTTAATAAATACCAGATAATTTCATATATGAACCATAAAACATTATAAGCCTCATTGGTTTTCAACCATATATTTAACATGTCACAAAGGATAAACCTCAGAAACTTTCAAATAGAAATCGAAAGAAAAACAAGGCTTTTCATAGGCTGCCAGGCCTAAAAGTCAAGTGCATTCAAGGGCCGCACAGCCACTGAGTTAAACCTTCATACAAACCTTATAAGGCGGACCTCACATAACCAATCGTCATTTTAACTCTGACAAGTTCAGGGTCTATATAAGATTGACTTGTCAAAAGTACGCCGGGTCATTCCAGGATTACCTGGGCGGAGTGGCAGACTTAAAAAGGCAGGATAACCTGGGTTTTTAGGTGAATACACCTAGCTTCCAAGCCTGGCTTTTAAGCCTATTACAAGGGTCATAAAAACTCTTGTCCGTTGAACAAAGAGCCCCCAAGTAATATTTTTGAGCTGTGCTCGCCGGGTACCTATGTTTGAGTTGTGTTGTGCAACAAACTCTCTTTGGTCCCTTTAACCTGGATAGCAAGCCCACAAGTGTTTTGTAAGCATGGCGTATAAGCCGGATCAAAGGGTAATCATAGCTTCTCTCAATGAGCAAGAAGCCCCCATGTGACCATAATAAGATAAGCCATAAGGCAGGATACCCATGTTTGAACTGCGCATCATGGCAGCAAGTTCTCTTTGGCAACCTTTAATTTTTCTGAGAACTCGAACTTGCGAGAGATGAATTCTTTTTGAACCGGAATTTCAAACCGGATATTGAGAGATTTAAAGCTTTATGAGAGACAGATTTCCCTTGAACCGGATTTTTAACCGGAATCCTTCCTGATAACCCGGAATTTCTTCTATTGATCCGGAACTCTATGATTGTCATCATTTTTTTAAGCCGGAAATTTTCTGACGGCCTTCAAATTTTCACCAACAGGGCAGTAGCCTCCAGGGCCGGGTTATTTTTCCCTCCAATGACCCGGAATTCTTGAATTTTGCTGAAACTGGCAACATTTGCTGAGTCCTGTCATCATAGCCCCTGAGTCTTAAGACAATTCGAGGAGTTAGCTTGAGATTCTTCATACTTGGCCCTGATATAAACAGGCATATAGCTGAACAGCAGACCGTTGTCATATGTTGAAGCTGGAAGCAAGGTGGCAAGTTAATGATCTTCACAACACTCATTGTATATCCTTGGCGTTGATAACACAATGTGAATCCACGGAAACTTGAGGTCGACCGTGGTGGGCTGTAAATGGCCCCGTATGATTTGCGTCAATAATTCAGCCAGTGGTTCATCCTAGCTGGTTGTTGAAGATAAACTGTAGTGGCGGCAACTTGTGTGCCTTGACCATTGAATCATCCGGTGCAGGCAGGCGAGTCAGCTGTGGCATTATAATCCGGTATGGACGGGCGAGTTGGCCGCGGCGTTTATAAGCCGGTGCGGACGGGTGAGTCGGCAGCGGCGTTGTAAGCCGATGCGGACGAGAAAGTTGCCTGCAGCTTTGCAAATGGCTCGGCCGCGGGCGTGGACGATGAGTCAGTTGCATGTGTTGATGTAGCGGGGGCGGCGACTTGCGCACATATCCGTCGAGCAGTACGGCATGGACAAGCGCTAGTGCAAAAATAATGTTGGCGCATGCCCCTTTGTGGGACGCAGCTTCGGTGCCTTAAAGGCACCTGCCTTTGGGTCACTGACATGTGGGCCAGCCACCTGTTGGGCCCACATGTCATAGACACAAAGGTAGGTGCATTAAGGCACCGAAGCATCGTCCCCCTTTGTGACACCTTTGTAATGAATAACGGTCCTGCGAAAAAATACCACAAAGCCGAGTAATTGTTCTCAAAAAATTTTACATGTACTGAAAATAGATAGGGCGAATAGCACCTGATATTTTTGTTAGCTGTGCAACCGGCGTGCAGTACCGTGTTCACGTACCAATTGCCAGATTGATGCCATCTACTAAGAGCAGCAGCATAGTAATAGCTCCTTGATATTTAAAGCGAGTAACCAGAGGTACTCTGTAGCTTTTTTTTGACTTGGCCATCCTGCCATCTCTGCTTCTATCATTCCTGCCTTAGCAAACCGTTGTACTAGGAGCGCTCAAAAACCGGTTCGGAGCGATGGCTCAAAGGTGAGGCAGAGTCCGGCTCGGAGTGCGACAACAACAACTCGGGGACATGCTCCGGCAGCGAGGCGGCAGAGGCAGCAACGCGACCATGGCGGCGCGACTTGCTATAGCTGCAGATGCGGTCAATGGCTGTTGGCGATTTGGTCTGGCCGTGATAGCAACTGTGACGAGGCAGCGGTTGGCTTGAAGTCAGAAATCGGCGGGCCATGGTGGCGACTTGGCTGGTACAGTGGGGTGGCAGCAGGCTACAGAGAGAACGGCTCAGAGGTGCAGTAGCTCGAACTGGATGTGACCCGGAGGCAGGGTCGCATGCAAAGCGGCTCAACAGCGAGGGGAGGAGCAGCACGGCGCGGCAGAGCAAAAACAGTGAGCGGGCAGCTCCAATAGTAGACGCAGCAACCGGTGGCGGATCAGAATCGCACAGGGCGGTACGGGAGACCAGGCGCGAGCTCGCGAGGTGGGTTGAGAAAAACGGCGGCCCGGGGTAAAGGACGCGGAAGTGTAACCCGGCAGGCGGAGGGTGCTCGCGGTGGGTCAAACCCATGGTAGAGACATAGATGGGCGGGTCAACAGCTAGCTCGGAGCAAGGAGTATGGATCGTGGTCTTCTTTTCTTTCAACTTCTATTAGGAAAGCCCCAATTGATGGTGTTGGCTTTATCCCGTGAAGGAGCAGCTCAAAAATTAATTAGTCCTTGAAAGATGAGCTGCCACCAGTGCATACTAATTCATCCCGGCAACTTGATTTGTTGGCAGTGCCCTAGCAGACCCTTTTTGTTTTCTTGATGCAAGGAGTAACACACAGCTTCATTGATCTCTTGAAAACCTAGACAGATGCACGTGTCGCCGTACTTATAAATAGGTAGGTCTTGGGCGGATCGGTGTCGTCGCTTTCAATCCGAATATCAGCCGCAAGTTTAGATTGAATCTGTGGCGAAAAACTTCCTTCGTCTTGCAACCAAAAGCTATCAGATGAATCGCGCGTGTGACCGCGCACGACACAAATGCAACCCAATTGTCGTGAAATTGTCACGGCAGATGTCCTAGTGTGAGGACTTAGTCGTGAGGCCAACGCATCTATGTAGTAGCTTGAAAGGGGTTGATCGGAATCAAGAGACGCAACACAAGACAAAAATTTAGACAGCTTCGGGCCCCAGGAAACACCGGCCGGTAATAATCCTACATGCTATTTGTGGTCAAGTCGCATTATGATCCTCGTGGAGTTGCCGCATAAGCCGCCTCTCCTTAGTGTCTCTAGCCCTAGAAATTATTTTCCGTCCCTTTTGGGGTGCTTTGCCCCTCCTTATATATGTTGAAGGGGCGGGTTACATGACTAGTCTTTTTTTTTGAAATAAAACGAAACTTTATTCATTAGAAATAACCAATACATCGTTTGTGAGGATGAGTACAATTTCATTGATAGGCTCCTCGAACCAATCTGAAGTTGAAGAAAATCTAGCTAATCTAGCAAGTTCATGTGCTACTATATTTGCCTCTCTATTACAATGTTCGAATCTAGTCATGATAAAATCACATGCGTAGTGGAAGCAGTCATCGAAAATTGCCGCCGCCGCACCCGTTGACTGTCCTCCGTCCTGCATGGTCTCAATCACCTCTAGATTATCTGAGTTGATGATTAGGCGATTGCACCCTGCCCTTTGCGCTAGTGTTAGTCCAAATTTGAGGGCTAAAACTTCTGTCATTAGAACATCCGCGCAATGGTCAATCTTTCCATTTCCTCCTGCAATAAACCTACCTTTGTCGTCTCGCAAAACCGCCCCCGTCGTACCCTTCAGCATGTCCTGGTCAAAAGAGGCATCAACATTGAGTTTCACGAAACCCCTAGGGAGACAAAGCCAACCCCCCTTTTTCATGGACACCTTTGAAGATGATGCATTTACAAAATTGTATGTGAGGGCTATGATCCCCATTGATATCTGAGTTGCATTCTGAGTTGGTTCCTTGTGCACTAATTTCCTTCTCTCCCACCATAGATACCAAGCTGAAATAGCTATCATTTCTCATACATTTTGGTACCCCATAATACGCAAATCTTGATCTGGAAGAACTAAAAGGTATTCCAGTATCGCCTTTCCAGCACGATCAACCTCACAAGCTCTATCAATAATCTCATCTATTCATAGCCTCTTCCAAACCTCCTTTGCTTTAGTACATAGGAAAAGCATGTGCTTCGTGTCTTCTACACCCTGAGAGCAAGTAGGAGAAAGGGGCGAGACCTTCATGTGTCTATTAGCAAGTGTTGCCCGGCATGGGAGAGTGCCATGTAACGTACGCCATATAAATTTTTTGACTTTTGCCAGACAAGATAATTTCCATATCTGACACCAAATAGGGTTAGGTGTGGTTCACCCCATCCCGTTAGAGTGTTTTAGTTTACTCCTGTACTGATCAATCCACTCCACGGAATAAGAAGACCGTACCGAGAACATACCATTTTTCGTATAACTCCAAGCAATGAAATCTGACATGTCATGTTGCGAAAGAGGGATTTCAAGAATCCGTTGAGCGTCAATGGGCCACATAGTTTGTCTAATCAAGTCCTCATCCAAAATATTGGAAACAGGGTCAATCAGATCAACCACTCTTGATAACAATTGTCCCCCCCTAGGAGTCACAATCTTCCTAGTGGCACAATTTGGGATCCATGCATCTTCCCAAATATTGATGTTATGTCCATTTCCCACTCGCCAAATATAGCCGTGTTTCATAGTAGTAATGCCTGCCATAATGCTTTGCTAGGTGAAGGAAGCACCATGCTTTGGCTTGGAATTCAGCAAATCAACATCAGGGTAGTACTTGGCCCTTAGAATAGTGGCACACAAGGAATCAGGATTATCGAGGAGACGCCATGCCTGTTTGGTGATACGTCTCCAACGTATCTATAATTTTTGATTGTTCCATGCTATTATATTACCCCTTTTGGATGTTTATGGGCTTTATTTTACATATTTATATCATTTTTGGGACTAACCTACTAACCGAAGGCCCAGCCCGTATTGCTATTTTTTTTGCCTATTTCAGTATTTCGAAGAAAAGAAATATCAAACGGAGTCCAAACGGAATGAAACCTTCGGGAGCGTGATTTTTGGAACGAACGCGATCTAGAGGACTTGGAGTGCAAGTCAAGAAGCAATTGAGGCGGCCAGGAGATAGGAGGGCGCTCCCACCCCCTCTGGGCGCGCCCCTGTCTCTTGGGCCCCTCGGGCGGCCACCGACGTACTTCTTCCTCCTATATATACCCACGTACCCCGAAAACATCCAAGGGGCCAACGAAAAACAATTTCCACTACCGTAACCTTCTGTATCTGCGAGATCCCATCTTGGAGCCTTCGCCGGTGCTCCGTCGGACGGGGAATCGACCATGGAGGGCTTCTACATCAACACCATAGCCCCTCTGATGAGTTGTGAGTAGTTTACCACAGACTTTCGGGTCCATAGTTATTAGCTAGATGGCTTCTTCTCTCTTTTTGGATCTCAATACCATGTTCTCCCCCTCTCTTGTGGAGATCTATTCGATGTAACTCTTTTTGCGGTGTGTTTGTCGAGACCGATGAATTGTGGGTTTATGATCAAGTTTATCTATGAGAAATATTTGAATCTTCTCTGAATTCTTTTATGTATGATTGAGTTATCTTTGCAAGTCTCTTCGAATTATCAGTTTGGTTTGGCCTACTAGATTGATCTTTCTTGCCATGGGAGAAGTGCTTAGCTTTGGGTTCAATCTTGCGGTGTCCTTACCCAGTGACAGCAGAGGTTGCAAGGCACGTATTGTATTGTTGTCGTCGAGGATAAAAAGATGGGGTTTATATCATATTGCTTGAGTTTATCACTCTACATCATGTCAACTTTCTTAATGTGTTACTCTGTTCTTATGAACTTAATACTCTAGATGCATGCTGGATATCGGTCGATGTGTGGAGTAATAGTAGTAGATGCAGGCAGGAGTCGGTCTACTTGTCACGGACGTGATGCCTATATACATGATCATGCCTAGATAATCTCATAATTATTCGCTTTTCTATCAATTGCTCGACAGTAATTTGTTCACCCACCATAATACTTATGCTATCTTGAGAGAAGCCACTAGTGAAACCTATGGCCCCCGGGTCTATCTTTTATCATATAAGCTTTCAATCTACTTTTATTTGCATCTTTACTTTTCCAATCTATATTATAAAATACCAAAAATATATTTATCTAATCTTACTATCTCTATGAGATCTCACTTTCGCAAGTGGCCGTGAAGGGATTGACAACCCCTTTATTGCGTTGGTTGTGAGTTCTTTGTTTGTTTGTGTAGGTGCGTGGGACTTTTGAGGAACCTCCTACTGGATTGATACCTTGGTTCTCAAAAACGGAGGGAAATACTTACGCTACTATTGCTGCATCACCCTTTCCTCTTCAAGGAAAACCAACGCAAGCTCAAGACGTAGAAAGAAGGATTTCTGGCGACGTTGCCGGGGAGGTCTTCGCTCAAGTCAAGACATACCAAGTACCCATCACAAACTCATCTCCCTCGCATTTACATTATTTGATATTTGCCTCTCGTTTTCCTCTCCCCCACTTCACCCTTGCCGGTTTATTTGCCCTCTCTTTCCCAATCTTCTCTCTCTCTCTTTCGTTAGCCTTCTTCTTCTCCCTCGCTTTTGTTTGCCATTATGTCTGAAATTGGGGAGATTATCGTCGATATGGACAATAATGATAACTTGGAAAATTCTGAGGCTCCGGCTGAAGAACCCCCTATCTTGCATACCAAAAAGTTTCGAATCGGTAGTGGTAACATTATTGGAAAAGGTGTTATTCAAGATTTCTTTACTTGTGCCGGTGCTTTACCTTCCATGGGCGGTTCTATTCTTCATAGAACTAGTAATCTTTCGGATGCTATCGCTATGCTTGTAGTTGAACTTGAAAGACAATTTATGCATATGCATCCTTGCATACAAAGAATTTTCCTAGAATTTTCCAATATTGAGCATTCTTCTGTTAAGCGCGTTGTTACTATCTTTTTGGCTCATGAGTTTAGATTTATAATAAGAGAGGCCAAATAAATCTTTGCACACTATAGGGTAGACGCCGGTTGTCCTCCCATAGAGGCGGTCCTCTTCGATCAAGAGGAAATTAGACGTTTTCAATCTTCGGACTATGTTGTTTTCAATGAAAACCTTAGAAAAAAGGTTCCTACCAATGTCCTAGTTGATAGAATTTCCGAACTTAATAATGATTTTGCTCTTCGAAATAATGAGCTAGGATACTCTCTTGAGTATAGGCTCATGAGATTTTGCCAAAAGAATGCTTATAGTGATGAATTAGTTGTTCATTATGAAGGGCTAAAGGAGGAACCCGTTCCTCATGTGATTGATCTTGGGGACTTTTGTCCCGCCAAATTTATCCCTTTTGATTACTTTTGCTTGCCTAAAAGAAAACTTGCTGCTGAACATAGAGAATATGAGATGAGTTTTCAAGATCTATCTTATTATTATGGCACTACTTAGATCTATCTTCGCTTTTATGCCTAGCTAGGGGCGTTAAACGATAGCCCTAGTTGGGAGGCAACCCAATTTTATTTGTGTTTTTTGTTTTTGTTTCTGTTTAGTAATAAATTTTGCATATACCTTCTGCTTAGATGTGTTTTTATGTTTTAGTTAGTGTTTCCGCCAAGTAGAACCTATAGGATAACCTATGATGATAGTTGATTTGATTCTGCTGAAAAACAGAAACTTTGCGCGCACGAATTTAGTGTTGTTAAATCACAGAAACGTGCTTTTCCGTTGGTTCTTTTTTCTGCTGATCAATAGACAAATTTTCCAGGACTTACTATTTTGGTAGGATTTTTAGAGTTCCATAAGTTTGCGTTAGTTATAGATTGCTACAGACTGTTCTGTTTTTGACAGATTCTGCCTTTCGTGTGTTGTTTGCTTATTTTTATGCATCTATGGCTAGTAAAATAGTTTATAAACCATAGAGAAGTTGGAATACAGTAGGTTTAACACCAAAATAAATAAAGAATTAGTTCATTACAGTACCTTATGTGGTGGTTTTGTTTTCTTTCACTAACGGAGCTTATGAGATTTCCTGTTGAGTTTTGTGTTGTGAAGTTTTCAAGTTTTGGGTAAAGATTTGATGGACTATGGAATAAGGAGTGGCAAAAGCCTAAGCTTGGGGATGCCCATAGCACCCCAATATATTCAAGAGTAGCCAAAAGCCTAAGCTTGGGGATGCCCCGGGAAGGCATCCCCTCTTTCGTCTTCGTTCATTGGTAACTTTACTTGGAGCTATATTTTTATTCGCCAAATGATATGTGTTTTGCTTGGAGTGTCGTGTATGATATTAATATTTTCTTTTTAGTTTACCACAATCATCCTTTCTGTACACACCTTTTCGGAGAATCCTACTTGATTAGAATTTATTAGAATATGCTATGTGCTTCACTTATATATTTTGAGCTAGATAGTTTTTGCTCTAGTGCTTCACTTATATCTTTTAGAGCACAGCGGTGGCTTAATTTTGTAGAAATTGCTAGTCTCTCATGCTTCACTTATATCATTTTGAGAGTCTTTTAGAACAGCATGGTATTTGCTTTGGTTATAAAAATTGGTCCTAGAATGGTAGGCATCCAAGTTGGGTATAATAAAAACTACCATAGGAAGTGAATTGGATGCTATGATCAATTTGATACTTGATAACTGTTTTGAGATATGGAGGTAGTGATATTAAAGTCATGCTAGTTTGGTGATTATGAATTTAAAGAATGTTTGTGTTGAAGTTAGCAAGTCCCGTAGCATGCACGTATGGTTAAAGTTGTGTAACAAATTTGAAACATGAAGTGTACTTGGATTGTGCATCCTTATGAGTGGCGGTCGGGGACGAGCGATGGTCTTTTCCTACCAATCTATCCCTCTAGGAGCATGCGCGTAGTGCTTGGTTTTTGATGACTTATAAATTTTTGCACTAAGTATATGACTTCTTTTGACTAATGTTGAGTCCATGGATTATACGCACTTTTACATTTCCATCATTGCTAGCCTCTTCGGTGCCGTGCATTGCCCTTTCTCACCTTGAGAGTTGGTGCAAACTTCGCTGGTGCATCCAAACCCCGTGATATGATACGCTCTATCACACATAAACCTCCTTATATCTTCCTCAAAACATCCACCATACCTACCTATTATGGCATTTCCATAGCCATTCCGAGATATATTGCCATGCAACTTTCCACCGTTCCGTTTATCATCATGACATACATTACTTTTGTCATATTGCCATTGCATGATCATGTAGTTGACATCGTATTTGTGGCAAGGCCACCATCCATAATTTTTCATACATGTCACTCTTGATTCATTGCACCATCCCGGTACACCGCCAGAGGCATTCATATAGAGTCATATCTTGTTCTAGTTTCGAGTTGTAATTCATGTGTTGTAATCAATAAAAGTGTGATGATCATCATTATTAGAGCATTGTCCCAAAGAAAAGAAAAGGAAAGGCAAAAAAAGGCGAAAAGAAAATAAATAAAGAAAAAAAATAAAAATAAAAATAAAAAGGGGCAATGTTACTATCTCTTTTTCCACACTTGTGCTTCAAAGTAGCACCATGTCCTTCATATAGCGAGTCTCATATATTGTGCTTCAAAGTAGCACCATGTTCTTCATATAGTGAGTATCATATGTTGTCACTTTCATATACTAGTGGGAATTTTTTATTATAGAACTTGGCTTGTATATTCCTACGTTGGGCTTCCTCAAATGCCCTAGGTCTTCGTGAGCAAGCAAGTTGGATGCACACCCACTAGTTTCTTTTGTTGAGCTTTCATTCATTTATAGCTCTAGTGCATCCGTTGCATGGCAATCCCTACTCCTCATGTTGACATCAATTGATGGGCATCTCCATAGCCCGTTGATTATCCTCGTCAATGTGAGACTTTCTCTTTTTTTGTCTTCTCCACACAATCCCCATCATCATATTCTATTCCACCCATAGTGCTATATCCATGGCTCACGCTCATGTATTGCGTGCAAGTTGAAAAAGTTTGAGATTATTTAAGTACGAAACAATTTCTTAGCTTGTCATCGGGGGTGTAGAATTTGGGAACATTTTTGTGTGACCAAAACGAAGCATAGCCTGACTATATGATTTTGTAGGGATGAACTTTCTTTAGCCATGTTATTTTGAGAAGACATGATTGCTTTGATTAGTATGCTTGAAGTATTACTATTTCTTGTGTCAATATGAACTTTTATTTTGAATCATTTGGATCTGAACATTCATGCCACAATAAAGAAAATTACATTGAATTATGCTAGGTAGCATTCCACATCAAAAATTCTGTTTTTATCATTTACCTACTCGAGGACGAGCAGGAATTAAGCTTGGGGATGCTTGATACGTCTCCAACGTATCTATAATTTTTGATTGTTCCATGCTATTATATTACCCCTTTTGGATGTTTATGGGCTTTATTTTACATATTTATATCATTTTTGGGACTAACCTACTAACCGGAGGCCCAACCCGTATTGTTGTTTTTTTGCCTATTTCAGTATTTCGAAGAAAAGGAATATCAAACGGGGTCCAAACGGAATGAAACCTTTGGGAGCGTGAATTTTGGAACGAACGTGATCCAGAGGACTTGGAGTGCAAGTCAAGGTGGCCAGGAGATAGGAGGGCGCACCCACCCCCTCTAGGCGCGCCCCTGTCTCCTGGGCCCCTCGGGCGGCCACCGACGTACTTCTTCCTCCTATGTATACCCACGTACCCCGAAAACATCCAGGGAGCCAACGAAAAACAATTTCCACCGCCATAACCTTCTGTATCTGTGAGATCCCATCTTGGAGCCTTCGTCGGCGCTCCGCCGGAGGGGGAGGGCTTCTACATCAACACCATAGCCCCTCCGATGAGTTGTGAGTAGTTTGCCACAGACCTTCGGGTCCATAGTTATTAACTAGATGGCTTCTTCTCTCTTTTTGGATCTCAATACCATGTTCTCCCCCTCTCTTGTGGAGATCTATTCGATGTAACTCTTTTTGCGGTGTGTTTGTCGAGATCCGATGAATTGTGGGTTTATGATCAAGTTTATCTATGAGAAATATTTGAATCTTCTCTGAATTCTTTTATGTATGATTGAGTTATCTTTGCAAGTCTCTTCGAATTATCAGTTTGGTTTGGCCTACTAGATTGATCTTTCTTTCCATGGGAGAAGTGCTTAGCTTTGGGTTCAATCTTGCGGTGTCCTTACCTAGTGACAGCAGGGGTTACAAGGCACGTATTGTATTGTTGCTGTCGAGGATAAAAAGATGGGGTTTATATCATATTGCTTGAGTTTATCCCTCTACATCATGTCATCTTTCTTAATGCGTTACTCTGTTCTTATGAACTTAATACTATAGATGCATCCTGGATAGCGGTCGATGTGTGGAGTAATAGTAGTAGATGCAGGCAAGAGTCGGTCTACTTGTCACGGACGTGATGCCTATATACATGATCATGCCTAGATAGTCTCATAATTATTCGCTTTTCTATCAATTGCTCGATAGTAATTTGTTCACCCACTGTAATACTTATGCTATCTTGAGAGAATCCACTAGTGAAACCTATGCCCCCCGGTTTATCTTTTATCATATAAGCTTTCAATCTACTTTTATTTGCATCTTTACTTTTCCAATCTATATTATAAAATACCAAAAAATATATTTATCTTATCTTACTATCTCTATAAGATCTCACTTTCGCAAGTGGCCGTGAAGGGATTGACAACCCCTTTATTGTGTTGGTTGCGAGTTCTTTGTTTGTTTGTGTAGGTGTGTGGGACTTTTGAGGAACCTCCTACTGGATTGATACCTTGGTTCTCAAAAACTGAGGGAAATACTTACGCTACTATTGCTGCATCACCCTTTCCTCTTCAAGGAAAACCAACGCAAGCTCAAGACATAGCATTTGGCCAACAGAGCCAGGTTGAAACAGTGGATATCATAGAATCCCAATCCTCCTTGGGTTTTTGGTACACACATTTTCCACCAGGCCATCCAATGCATCCTCCTCTGGTTCTCCTCGTCTCCCCGCAAGAAATGCGATATCCCGTTAGTGATTCCTTTACAATTTTTTTAGGAATTTTAAAGACCGACATTGCATAGGTTGGTATGGCTTGGATCACAGCCTTGAGCAGGATCTCCTTCCCCCAGCAGATAGTAGTTTTTCCTTCCAACCACTAATTTTCTTAGCAATATGTTCAATCAAAAATTTAAAGCAGTCTGTTTTATCAACGCCCACATTTGCTGGCAAGCCCAAGTATTTGTCATTCGGGGCCTATGTCATTATATTGAGTGTTGTACACAAGTGTTCTCTGACCTCTACCTTTGTATTGGGGCTAAAGAAAATACTAGACTTTTCCATACTTACCAGCTGTCCCGACGCCGCACAATATAAATCTAGTGCTGATTTCAGGGCCGCTGCATTATGTTGGTTGGCTTTCATCAAGATCAACGAGTCATCCGCAACGAGGAGATTAGTTACTAGTGGGGTGTCTCTACAGACTTTAACTCCTATATTTTCTCGTTCTCCTCAGCATGTGAGAGCAAGGCATTCAACCCTTCTGTGCACAACTGGAAAAGGTAAGGTGATAGCAGGTCCCCCTGCCTCAACCCTCTAGTAGGCTTAAAACTCTCACTTTCCTCTGCATTTATCCTTACTTTGTATTCCACTGTTGTGACGCATTGCATAGTCAAATTAACCCACTTTCTACGGAAACCCAATTTCACCATAATCTCCTTCAGAAAAGCCCACTCGACTCTATCGTAGGCTTTGTGCATGTCAAGTTTTATAGCACACAAGCCCTCTCTACCCTCTCTTTTATTCTTGATTGTGTGAAAACATTCATAGGCCACTAAAATATTATCGATTATCAATCTACCTGGTACAAAAGCACTCTGTGTTGGACTAATAATTTCTGGTAGAAGGGTCTTCAATCGAGAGGCCACCATTTTTGCAATTATTTTGTGTACCACATTACATAAGCTAATCGGCCTAAATTGGGATACCTTTTCTGGTGTGTTAATCTTAGGAATCATCACGATTGCAGTACCATTCCAACCATCCGGGATAGTACATGTGTTGATTGCTTTCAGGACCTCCTCAATTAGGTCTTCCCCTAGCATGGGCCAGAACCTTTTATAGAAGATAGCGTGGAGTCCATCTGGTCCTGGAGCTTTCAAGTCCCCAATATCAAATAAAGCCTTGCGAACATCTTCTGCGGTATAAGGAGCAAGTAGAGCATTGTTCATTTTGTTTGACACTCTCTTACGCACAAGTGATAAAACTTCTTGATTTGGATGCTGAACTTCCGATGTGAAAAGCTTTGTGAAATATTCAGTTATCTGATTCGTCAAATCCTTTTCTGTTAACCATTTTCCAGACTCATCTAATAGTTTCTTTATATTATTCCTTTTTTTCCTAGCCGTGGCAGAATTATGGAAAAAAGACGTATTACGATCCCCGTGCATCAGTCAGTTTGCCCGTCCTCTTTGTAACCAGTGCTAGTAGGATTAGGATTACTCTATTTACAAGTGGAGTCCTAGTCTTGCTTCCTTTGTAGGAGAATATTCCTTATGCCTTTTCTCTTAAGCCGGCTCACCATAACATGAGCCGGCCTTCTGGGCCTTGGGCCTTGTCCTCTATCTGACCCGCCGTCGAGGCCATCAGTAAGTCGCTAGGCTAGTGAGTCGCCAGACCAGTGAGCCGCCAGACTCGTGAGTCGCCAATCCTCCGGCAGTTACCAATGAAACGCTAAGTCCCAGCCGGGTCATATATCCGTCCGGGTCATACCGCGGGGTATATCCCTGACATAGCGTACCTGCAAAAACAAGTTAGACGTCCTCTAATTGTTGTTGCATGTTTTACGTGGCTGCTATGGGTTTCTAGCAAGAATGTTTTTTACCTACACAAAAGACATAACGGTGACATGCCAATTTCTATTTACCCTTCATAAGGACCCTTTTCATCAAATCCGGTCCGACTAAAGTGGGAGAGACAGACACCCGCTAGCCACCTTATGCATCAAGTGCATGTCAATCGGTGGAACCAGTCTCACGTAAGCATACGTGTAAGGTTGGTCCGGGCCGCTTCATCCCAAAATGCCGCCGAATCAAGATAAGACTATTAACGGTAAGCAAATTGAAGAAATCATCGCCCACAACTACTTTGTGTTCTACTCGTGCATAGAATCTACGCATAGACCTAGCTCATGATGCCACTGTTGGGGAACGTAGTAATAATTCCAAATTTTCCTACGTGTCACCAAGATCAATCTAGGAGATGCTAGCAACGAGAGAGAGGAAGTGCATCTTCATACTCGCGGCGATTCAAGCGCCGAACGGACGGCGCCTCCACGTTCAACACATGTACAGCCCGGGGACGTCTCCTCCTTGATCCAGCAAGGGGAGAGGAGAAGTTGAGGGAGAATTCCAGCAGCATGACGGCGTGGTGGTGGTGGAGCTCGTGGTTCTCCAGCAGGGCTTTGCCAAGCACTACGGAGGAGGAAGAGGTGTTGGAGAGGGGGAGGGTTGCACCAGGGGAAGGGTGCGGCTGCCCTCCCACCCCCCTCTATTTATAGGGTGAAGGGAGAGGGGACCAGCCCCCTAGATGCATCTAGAGGGGGGGCAGCAGCCAAGGGGGGGACTTGCCCCCCAAGTTTGGTGGGAGGCGCCCCTACCCCCTAGGGTTTTCAACCCTAGGCGCCTTGAGCCCTTGGGGGGCGCACCAGCCTACTAGGGGGCTGGTTCCCACCCTCGTTCAGCCCACTTGGCCCACCGGGGCAGGTGGCCCCACCCGGTGGACCCCCGAACACCTTTCGGTGGTCCCGGTACAATACTGATAACCCCTAAAACCATTCCGGCGATTGAAAATGGACTTCCCATATATAAATCTTCACCTCCGGACTCGAACCATTGCGAAACTCCTCGTGACGTTCGGGATCTCATCCGGGACTCCGAACAACCTTCGGTAACCACATACTATTCCCCATAACAACTCTAGCATCACCGAACCTTAAGTGTGTAGACCCTACGGGTTCGGGAACCATGCAGACATGACCGAGACATCTCTCCGACCAATAACCAACAACGGGATCTGGATACCCATGTTGGTTCCAACATGTTCCATGATGATCTCATTGGATGAACCATGATGTCGAGGATTCGATCAATCCCATATACAATTCCCTTTGTCCATCGGTATGTTACTTGCCCGAGATTCGATCGTCGATATCCCCATACCTTGTTCAATCTCGTTACTGGCAAGTCTCTTTACTCGTTCCGCAACGCATGCTCCCGTGGCTAACTCCTTAGTCACATTGAGCTCATTATGATGATGCATTACCGAGTGGGCCCCGACATACCTCTCCGTCATATGGAGTGACAAATCCAAGTCTCGATTCGTGCCAACCCAACAAACACTTCGGGAGATACCTGTAGTGCACCTTTATAGTCACCCAGTTATGTTGTGACGTTTGATGCACCCAAAGTACTCCCACGGTATCCGGGAGTTGCACAATCTCATGGTCTAAGGAAACGATACTTGACATTAGAAAAGCTCTAGCAAATGAACTACACGATCTTGTGCTATGCTTAGGATTGGGTCTTGTCCATCACATCATTCTCCTAATGATGTGATCCCGTTATCAATGACATCCAATGTCCATGGTCAGGAAACCATGACCATCTATTGATCAACGAGCTAGTCAACTAGAGGCTTACTAGGGACATATTACGATCTATGTATTCACACATGTATTACGGTTTTCGGTTAATACAATTATAGCATGAACAATAGAAAATTATCATGAACAAGGAAATATAATAATAACCACTTTATTATTGGCTCTAAGGCATATTCCAACAGAGGAACCTCACCGACGACGATGAAGGCCGAGCCCGCTACGTCTCATGCCGCCGCCGCTGCTTGAGGGAGGAGAGGACCCTGGTGGCATCCTGTGGCAGCGGCGAAGAGGAGAGAAAAAGGAGGGGGAAGTCGAGAACTATGGATGCGGGGGCGGATGAAACAAAGGGAAGGCGACATGGGCTCTCCTTTCCATGTAATTTGGCGGATGTGGGAGGACATGGGTTTGGCAGAGTAATCGTTCGCCAGGGGAAATTGGTAAGCGTACTCTTCGACGACGGTTAATGTAATCTAGACGGTTAGATGAAATTAAGTGATCTAACCGTGAGGCTGTAATTAGTCGGGAATGTTACGCGTAGATTAGTCTAGGTGCGTTTAGCAATGAATATGTTTGCTTGTTTAATAGTAGTAGAGATTACTACAGACTGTTCTGTTTTTGACAGATTCTGTTTTCCGCGTGTT